>NC_140944.1:151500139-151695139 GCF_014529385.1 Adiantum capillus-veneris
GTTGTTCAGCTTCGGATTTTATTTCTTGCCTCTGAAGATTGATGATGAAGTTCGTTCTGTCTTCTAACTCTCCTTGGACAATGGAGAGCGTCAATCACCATCTCTAACTCCTTGGCCTTTTTGCTACGGCCAAGTGCTGCTGATCAGAGTCGTTCCATCATATCCTGCATTTGCCTTGCATATTCATTTACTTGCAGAATTACTTCGTCATTAGATTGCCAGTCTTCCTATCTTGTTAGCTGGGTTGATGTGCCTGTAGCCTCTAGTGTGTATCTCGGCTGTGTCGTGGCTGCTGGTTCTTCTTGCCCTTGAGGCTGTGTCTGTTCCTTTTCCGCTTTGTCATCCTGAGGCTTTGTTGATGCCTCGGCCGTTTCATGCTGTGTTGAGGTAGAGGGTGCTAGCTCAGACCTTGTTGTGTCCTTTTTTTTGCTTAGGTTCTTTCTCTTGTTGTTGCTCTTGTGTAGTGGTTGCCTGTTGTGCAGATTCTTCTCTTTTCCTGTTCAGGCTCTTGTGTAGCTTCGGCTGCTTCAGGCTCATCTTCCTTCTCTTTTTGTTGCTCTTGTTGGTCAGCCTCTTGTGCAGATTCTGTCTCTTTGGTGGACTCAGCTTCTGTGGCTTTCTCTTTCTTAGGCTCGGCTTCTTTAGTTGGCTCTTTTGCGGTGTCTTTACCTGCAGAGGTGATGGTCTGGGCTTGGCATAGGATTGTCCTGCTATTCCGTAGGTGGTGAAGTGAGTCAAGAAGACTCGTAACGTTGTTCGTGTTTTGTCTCTTCCCTTGCCGTTTCCTGAGCCTGTCTCTGGTCCTCTGCCTCTTTTGCTTTCCTTGCCTCTTCTTGGTCTTCTTTCAACTTTAGGGTTTCTGTTTCTTAATACATTTTTTCTAAAGATTCTGTTGGATCTTCAGCTTCTTTTCTAGTGTGATGATTTGTCGTTGGGCCCTTAAGTCCACTAGGCACCCATTTTTCAGGGTCCTTTCCTTATGCTTGTTGGCTGCATTGGTAGGCATGTTTTTCTCTGGTCCAATTTGCTTCAAATCAATTTTTGAACAAGCATAGATGCATAAAAACATGCAATGAACAAAACTATAAAGTCCAAACAAATTTTTGCAACCAAAGTAAATAATCGCGATTATTTACATCTAAGTAAATTTTTCAACCTTTTGCAAACTTGGCATCACAGGCTTGAAGTATATACCAAATACATGCTCTGAGTGAAATATGGGCTCATTTGGATGCAAAGGGTGAAAAATGGTCTCTGAAATAGTAGATATGAGGGAAATTTGAGATTTTGAGCTCCAAATTGGTTCAAACTTGGCTAGTGGGCTTAACACATCATGTACTTTGGATGTATGATGGCAAAATATCAAAACTCCCCCAATTTGGCTAGAAAGTAAATAATTGTGATTATTAACTTTTCTACCAAAATCAACCATTTCTGGTATAAATTGGTTCTAAGCATTGTATAGACCCTGTGTATGAGATATGAGGTGATTTGGATCAAGAAATGTTGTCTATAACCCAAAAATTGGCTTGCAAAGACTTCTTTGCATTTTCTTGGCAATTTTCCAAGTTATAGGTGCTTATTTTGGCTCATACTTGATTTTTGGCATGTAATAGGTGTGTACACATGATAGGTGAGGTGATGGTACAATTTCCAAGCAAAAATAGTGCAAAAAGGAAATAATCGTGATTATTTACAACAGTGACAATTTTTTTGCAAAACTTACAACTTTTGACCTAGACACATTCTGAATGTGGTCAAGTTTCGTCATGCTGGCATCACTTTGTGCGTTGTCGACTTTGAAATCACCATTTTTGTTGACTACACTACCTGTTGAGTTGGTCAATCAACTTTAAGGCTTTGGACTTGTCCGCAACATAGTCGTGAACTAGCTCATCCAATTCTGGCTCATTTGGAGTCAGTTTGACCCCGTATGTCAAATTTGATGCTTTGCTACAGTTCAAATCCCATTTGATTTGGTTGAGCTGACAGACTGCTATGGTCAGTTTTTGGTCGTAGGTCTTCATGCACTGCTCGGTTTCTAAGGTTGTTTTCTAGGGGTTTAGACTAGCTACTGGCCGTACAAAATGGATCATTGATGAGTAAAGAACTTACCCCTCATGTCTAGTGTGAGACTGCGCTGAAAACGGGCAAGTGTAGACTCCGAAAAAGACGCACGAAAGAGGTTGAAAGCTCTCTCTGCAAAGACCGCAAGTGGAAATGAGGTGGTTTTAGCCTACCTTGGATATCTATACCCGGACTTACGAAACCAATTTTCCCCAGATTTCCCCGTTAGTCCTACTAGGCCGTGAAATCTATGCTAGACTCAAAAATTTCCTTGATCGGATTCCTATAGCTCATTCTGCAAATATTTTGCAAAAGTAGGCTTGGCCGCCTAATTTAGGCTTCCCGCTTCCATCTTCTAATTTCATTGAAAATTTTTGTGCTTGTTTGCCTTGTCTTTTTGATCACCATCGTGTCTTCCATTTTTTTAGCTGAGCTTCCTTGCTATTTATTATTAATTTTTGACTTGTTTATTGAAAAATCAAAGAAAATAGAAAAATGCTCTAAAAAAGTAAAGTGAAAATCCAATAATTAAGAAAATCCATTGAAAAACACAGTTGTATTGTTTTTTGTTGGATTTTTCTATTTTTAAGTCTTGTTATCAATAAAAATGATTAAAAATACCCAAAAAGGACTATTTTTGATGATTTTCTAATAGTATATACACTATTTACACTCATCAGGAAGATATTATCAGTAAATTTTTCCTTGATCATGAATTATAAGGGCATTATTAGGTAATTTTGCAGAAAATCACACGTTAACATCGAACTTTTTCCTCCCTCGTCAAGCATTTCCCTTAATTACTTAGTACTTAGTCGCCTTCCAGCCCTCCTATATGGCATACTCTGGGACGACTGTGTGCATGGGTTGAACAACCGTGTCTATGAATAGCCATGGTTGGCTCTACCATGTTTTGAAGATCAATGCAATTCAAACCACTATGATGTGCAAGAGCTGGGTCTTGAGTAATTAACTCGAGGGTTTCTGATGTCGAGGTTTGCTGCTGATGTCTTCCAAAGAGCATATCTTGTAGCTTGTGTGATCTTTGTTTGATTGTACCATCAGGATGCTTCAGCATTCTAATTTCTTGAGCTGTTGGTAGCACTTTTTGACTATTGTCAAGCTTTTTCTTGCCATTGGTAGCTTGGTCTGCTTGGTGCTGTATGGTGTGGTGGAGTCTTTTGAGACTTTACTTGCCATTGCTTGATTGGTTTTACAGTTTGTGGAGAAGATAAGTGCTTCTTTTTCTTCCAAACCAATTTCATGTTAGGTTCCTTGCTCGGAGATGCTCGTCTGTGTGTTTTAACCCTTGGAACCTTCTTTTGTTTTGTTGGTGAAGTCTTAGGCACCCAGATTTGAATCGGCTTATCTTTAAGCTGTGCTTTTGGTACCCAAATTTTCCTGACTCCTTGCATGCTACTTGTAGCATTTGCTTGTCGAGGGGATGGAGAAGATCGATTACTTTGTAGTTTGGTCTGTTGATTGCTTCCTTTCCATTCCTCCTTGCTTGGTGCAATTGGAACAATGAGTTGCCCGCCTTTAGGTCATAGCTTTGGCTAATTTGTATCCCAATCTAATACTGCTTTGTATGTCCACATCCAGGGAATTCCAAGAATCATCGTCTCATTCATGTGTTCATCTGGTAAGCATAAAAACTGATGAGGACATGAACATCCATGTACTATCACGTTCAAGTTGACTACTCCCAATGGGAATTCCAAGAATCATCCTCTCATTCATGTGTTCATCTGGTAAGCATAAAAATTGATGAGGACATGAACATCCATGTACTATCACGTTCAAGTTGACTACTCCCAATGTTGGGGTTGGGTTCTTGTTGCATCCTTTGATTGTCGCTATTCCTACTGTCAATGCCTGACTTGTTACCTTTTTGTATGTGGAATAACTGACTGCATTTACTCTAGCTCTTGTGTCAACCAAAGCATTGGTGCTATGATTGTTGAGCTGCACTTTGATGCGCAGGTCCATTCCATCTAACCAGTCATCATCTGTTGAAACTACATCTTTAGGTAATTTCCATTGTCGGTCATCTATTTCTAGTGTGTTGATGGGAATCGGTATCTGTTGATTCTTGAGAGCAACTTTCCATTTGAGTACCCAAAGCCGAGCTTCCTCTTGGGCTTCATCAATAACCTATTGTCGTTTAATCTTCCTTTGCTTGGCTGCATGCATTCTTTCTAGAAATTCATTCGTAAGCGGCAAATTGTATTTCTTTAAATGACATCCACTAATCCAATCAGCCATTGGTTCACCATCTAGGGTGGACAATTTACTGCTCCACTTGGGGATACATCTTCAATGATAAATGGTCCATTTCCCTTTTTCTTAGACTTGAGAATGTGTTGCTTAAGGGAATAGAATAAACTAAGTCCCCTTTCTTGAAGGTTTTCGTGGATTAAGTGGGGATTAAGAAACTGTTTTTGTTTTTGCTTTTGTGCATAGATGTGAGCTACAGTAGTTAGCCTTTGCTTATCTAGTTTTTCCAATTCTTCAAGTCTCTCTAACAATTCATGTCTAGTCCACTCAAGATTCGTTTCTACCCTTAATGTCGGCAACAAAAATTCTATTGGTAGTATGACATCAAGACAATAAACAAGGTTAAAGGGTGTAGCATTTAAAGCTGTTTCGAATGAAACTCAATAAGCCCATAGAGCAGCATGGAGATTCATTTCCCAGTCTATCCTTCCTGAACTAACCACTTTAGTTAGCACCAAGCTAAGAATTTTGTTCGTATGCTCAGCTTGTCCGTTTGCTTGTGGGTGATAGGGAGCTGATTTGTTAAGGATGACCATAAACTCATTAAGCAAATACTCAATTACCTTATTGAGGAAATGAGTTCCCCAATCACTGACAATTTCTATTGGCAGTCCATATCTTGTGAATACACACTCATCTAAGAACGCAACAGTGGTTCTGCCATCATTATTTTGAGTTGCTTTAGCCTCGGTCCACTTGGTCAAATAGTCCGTAGCTACAATGATATATTTTGGGTTCTATAAGCAGGTGGCTGTATTGGCCCAACAAAATCTATACCCCATTTTGCAAAAGCTCTAGCCCCCATCATTGGTCTTAAGGGCATGCTATCTACAAGTGTTGGCATTTTCGCTCGTTGACAAGCATCACGCCTTCGAACATATTCTTTGGGATCTGCAAAAAGTGTTGGCCACCATATGCCTGCCATCAAGATTGCTCTTGTGGTGGTCTCACTAGAAAAGTGACCTCCATCTAATCCAGCATGTGCTTGTTCTATAATTGGAATATACTCGTCTGCATTTGCACAGAGATGCAAGTGTTGATATTTACCTCTCCGATACAATTGGTTCCCAATAAGAGCATAGTCTCTTGCTTCAGTTTCAATTGCTCTTTGACGGCGTTTACTTATATCCTCAAGAAATGTTTGGTTTGATAAGTAAGTAAACAGATAGTTCCTCCACTTAGGAACAGATGACATTTGAAACAATATTACATGAGGTATGGGTGTTTGTTTTTGACATTGAGGACAATCCTTTATAAAAGATCGAACATCACTCCTCATAGTCGGCCAAAATACTCCAAGTCTCAAAATTTATTGCATAGTATGGTCTTTCGCAAAGTGAAGTCCTACTATGGTAACATGTGCTTGACTCAGGTACTGTTGTTTTTCTTAAGGATTAATGCATAAGAACATTATTCCGTCTCAATTTCTTTTGTATAGCCTGCCAGCTAAGTAATTGATACATAGCCGATTGCTCGATTAGTCTGATTGTGATAGGAAGTGATATTTTTGAATCCACTTCAGCTATTGTCATCAATGACACAATTTTTTTCGACCATCGAGGTATCATTTCTATGGAGAACAAATAGGCATCTGGTAGATCATCGTCTATACTTTTTAATGGCATTGATCATTCCTAATTCTTCCCTTTCGGTGGTGGTGTAATTCTTTTCCGCCATGTTCAATTGTCGGATAGCATAAGAAATAGGAATGTCAATTTTTCCGTCTCCTAGTTGAGCTAGTATACAACCGATATCAAAATTGGAAGCATCTACAAGTATGTGGAATATCTTATTCCAATCTGGTGCTTTCAATATTGGAGCTGAGGTAAGAGCTTGCTTAAGCTTCATGAAGGATTCTTCACATGCCTCAGTCCACTCAAAGTGTGTTATCAAGCTATATATGGGTTTTGCAATTATAGCGTACATGTAGATGAACCTTTGGTAATACCCACAATGGCCCATGAAGGCTTGTACCTCCTTGACTGTTGTTGGTCTAGGAAAATCAGCAATGACATGAATTTTTTCAATATCAGTAGCTATGCCATTTTTAGACACTATATGTCCAAGAATTTTTCCTTGTCTACCCATGAATGTGCTCTTTTCAGGATTTAAGCAAATCCTATAAAATCTACATTTTTCAAATACCTTTTTGAGGTGTTCAAAATGATTAGCCCGGATTGATGAATGTAAGCATAGATAATCCATATATAATTCTAAGAATTTCCTAAGGTATTTTTTAAGAGCATGGCTCATCAACCTTTGAAATGTGGCTCGAGCATTAGTTAACCCAAACGGCATAACCTGATAGGCAAAAATACCCCATTCTGTTGCGAAGCAATTTTATGTTGATCTTTTGGGTCAACCAAAAGTTGATTGTATCCCGAAAATCCATCTAAGAAACTATAAGCTTCTTTTCCTGCAACTCTTTCTAAAACATGCTCAGTGATTGGATGAGGAAAGTTGTCTCTAATGGTAGTTGCATTCACTTTTTTGAGATTAACACACACTCGTAATTTTCCATTCTTCTTGGGTACTACCACAATTGGAGATACCCAATCTATGTGTTCAATTTTGTAAATGAATTTAGCTTCCTTTAGTTTTTCAATCTCTTATCTTTGTGGCAAATGTTTCATTATACGTATATGGCCTTTGTTTACTTGGTTTCACATCATCTCTCATGGGTATGGTATGTTGACAGATTGGTGGATCAACACCCTTGAGATCCTTGTAAGACCAAGAAAAGATATCTCGGTATTCCTTTAGCAAGCTTATCAAGAGCTTTTTCCTTCTTTTGTTAGGTCATTCGCAATGTAAGCAGGTCTAGGTTCTTCTCCCGGTTCAGCCAGGTCTATCTTTTTAGCATTTTCAGGCCCTTTATAGGACTCGCTCTGTTTCCATAGTTCCTAACATTGTTCAACTATGATTTTCAAACTTGGAGAGTATACTTTTTGTAATGGGATGGAAAACTCATTACATCCTTACCATCCTCTTCCGTGGTTTTCATTTCGATCGTATATATCTCCTTTAGAGCTATTTTCAACTCTTGATATTTCTTTTTCTGCTCAACTCGGATCATGAGTGGTTTCTTATCCTGTGGGTTTGCTTGAGTATCCTTCCTTGATTTTCTCGATGTTTTTGACATTTTTGAATTTTTGTTTGAAGGATATTTGCCAGTGATTTTGTCCTTGACACAATCATTTGCATCTATCTGCATCAAGAATTGTGTTCTACTGGAGACTGATGGCATAGGTCGTGTTTTCACGTTTCTGGTGTCTCTTTTTCGTCTATACCATTTTTGTCTTCTTGATTTCTGGTTGGGAAAGTCAAAACTTTTCCTCCCCTCCTTTCAAGAGTAGCTTAGCTCTCATATGTTCTTTTTCTGACCCCGAGTCTTCTGAGGTAGCTGAGTGTTCATCTAACTCATTTGTTGCATCGTAGTAGAGGTCTGAAAAGTTGTTGAGCTTTCATTAATTCCTCGGGTTCCTCATCTTCGTCTTCAAGGTTGAGGATTGAAATCATTTGGATGGGAATTATGTCGTAGCCATCCTCATTGCAAAATTGAGTAGGCATAAACGTATTCACACATACATCCATGGTGCTAAAATTTGAGTCCACCGGCTTCGTCTGTGCAGTCCCTTTCTAGAATACATTCTTCTCATTTTAAACTCCCATTTTTTGAAGCTCCACACATCCAAAATAGGAATGTCTTTGTTTAACTAGGATGGAAGCTTAGTTTCAGCCGAAGAGACTGAATCAAACTCTTGTACGGGTGTTTTCAAGACATCTCTATAAGTGTGATCTTGTTAGATTTACTCTTGTTATAGATCCCACTTGCTTCAAGTACAGATAATTGTTTTTCCAATCTTTGATAAGCTGTACCTATCGCATGAAAGGTATTCCCAATATGATGTCATAATTGAGTTTTTTCCCAAAGTCTACTATGGCAAAAGTGTGTTGATATTCAATTCCACAAGAATTGACTATCACCTTTTCAAGCAGCCCTAATGGTCTCTCAATGTGTCCGTCAACCAATTTCAATTTCATTCGAGTTGGTCTAAAGGTGGCTGGTTGTCCCCAGGATTCCCATACTGCTTTAGTGGCTATGGCTATGCTTGCTCCACTATCCAGTATTGCCATGGTTTCAATGTCATTATATTTCACTGGAAGGGTGGTGTTTCCTTCTTCCCCTTTGTAATATTCTCCGACTTTGTTCATGGGAACAAATCGAATCTCTTTGTTGTCCATTTCGTTTTTCAATTTTTCCAATTTTTTTGAGATTAACCCCGTTATCCCCACCTTCTCTAGGGTTTTTTGTAGATCTTTCCATAAGTATGGTCTGAGTTTTAACAGTTATCCCAAGGTAAGAGTGCATTGGATGGGTGTAGACATGATTGAATGAATGTTGTCTAATTCTCGGGTCTGTTCAGCTCTTTTTACTTGAGTGGTCTTACACACTATGGATTCATCTTCGTTATCTCCCAGGTAAGAAGGTAATGTTTTCAAGGTCAATGGTTTCGACATTTCTGAAGCTTCAGATCCGCAATCCCCATACAAGGATTGTACATCCATGTTCATATGAGAAGGTAGGTTATCCAACCAGACTTCTTCTATAGGAGCTAACTTTAGAGTGTCTCTCTAACTTTTTCCCATAAGTGTCCTGGCCAATCTTCCTCTACAAATGGAATTTCGTCTAAGGTATCCTCGCTGTCAAGCACTATAAGTTCTGGTTCTTTGTTTTCAAGGTGGGGTTCTGCCACCACATCAGATTTTTCTTTAGTTTTCCTTAACACAAGCTCCTCACGTTTTGCAATACTTTCAAGCTTGGGTTTTTGTTTTTCCAACATTTCTTGCGTGATTCTTACCAAATTTTGATAAGCTTCCAGCTTAGATGCTTCCAAGTCTGGAGAAGGATAGTTTTTCCATTTGTTTTCCATGTTTTTGCCTGCTTTAAGTTCTGCTTGGTAGGCTTCCAATGCAGCGTTAATAGGCTCAAAAATTTTATCAACCAGAGTGGATCCTCCAGATTTCATAGTTGTTTCCTTGATTTCACTTCCAGTTTCTTTCAACTTTTCCTAGAATAGCTTTTTTGCTTTCTCCTTGATTTCAACCCGTTGTTGTTGTTTTCTCATCTCATATCTTTTGCTTCTGCTTCTTTTGATTCTTTGAGAGGAAACTTTCGTATTTATGAATCATCAGAGGAGTTGTGTTTATTTTTCTTGGCATGGGCTCTAGTGATTACCTTGATTGGAACAATCGGTTCACTCTCTGATGAGCTACTAGGTATCACTTGAATTACGTTTACTACTGTTTATCCTTGTTAAAGGATTTTTAGGACAATCCTCTGGAAAGTGTCCTCCCTTTTTGCAACATTGTATACAATAGGCTTCAATTGGCTTGAGGTTTTTGTCAGGCTCTGGACATTCATTTTTCCAATGATCATCTGCACCACAGTTGTGACAGTTTCCCGTTCTTGGCTTAATCATGGGTTTGACCATGGGATGTCTGACACCTTGATTGGATACATAATACATTGATGCAAGCTTTGGTGGAGCATAAGTCACGATTTCTTCCATTGGTGGTGGATGTGAATTATACCAATCTCCTTCTACCATTACTGTAGATGGACTAGGCTCCGCATAGGGTGTAACAGGCACTAATGCTCGTTCATCTATGACTCCTTCGGAGTGCATGTACTTTACAGGCACTACATTATGTCCTGGGTACGGAGGTTGTTGACTCAACACAGGTTGTGGTCTTTCCATACCCATTGGTGGTCTTTGAGCTTGGGCCATATTCGGATTATATCTATACATGGGTTGTCCTTGGGCCATATTCGGCTTATATCTATACATGGGTTGTCCTTGGGCCATATTCGGCTTATATCTATACATGGGTTGTCCTTGTGGCCTCATGGGCACGTACTGAACATTCCCATCATAATTTGGTATGAAGTAGCACTCATGGGTCTCATGGTTGGTCCATTTACCCTCAATTTCACACCATTTTTGTGGCCTAATTGGTTGTCCCTGTTGAGGTATCCCTTGTCCTGGTCCCCTCATAGGTGTTTTTTACATGTTTTTCATCATGTCGTTTATCCTTTTGAGCATATCTTCTATGACTGAAAGTGGTGTTGTAGCAGCCGTTCCCACTTGTGCTAATCTAGTGGATGTTGTTTTCTCACATTGGTCATCCTTAGGGACATCTTCTTCGTTAGAAATATCACAATTGTCTCCTAAGTCAATAGCATCTAACACACACTCTTCTAGGGTTGTATGCTTTTTACTATAGAGTATAGCATGAAGTTCTTTGTTTAGCAGTCTCTCTAGAAACAAAGATACGAGTCGTTATTCTGCAGGTATCTCTAGCCCTGGGCATCTGGAAGCTCTTGAAATTTTTACCTCGAAGTGTCCTTGAGCTTACCAACTGTTTCTGACAACTTTTAAGCTTACTCTCCAATCGGATTGAGTGGTTTCAAGTCTTTGCAAGCTATTTCTAGCTGTAGACCTGAAATTCTGCAACTTCCAATAACAACTCACACTTGATTCTTTCAAAGAGATCAATGTTCTGAAATCCACCTCGGATCCTACTTACCCTACTCCTAGATTCTCATGCAATGGGGTTGTGGAATGTGTCCACAAACACTCGTTTTCTTGCCTTTTATGGTTTTTGGAGCATTGATCTTAAGACTTGTTTCGTCTACCAATCATCCTCAAATCCTAATCTATTTCTACAATCCTACAATCCTAAAGGCACTCAGCAAGTATGATTACCTCCAGGCTACCTCTACACAGCAAAAGACGAAAATCTTAAGCTATGCGGTTTCTAAAAGAAAGTTTTGAACTCTAGGAAATCCTAGAGGAAGTTAAAGGATAACTTCACAAGACGCTTGTGTTTTTCCCTAGTTTAGGTCTCTTCGATCCCCGGCAGTGGTGCCAAATGTGGGACGAATGTCTACCCTCACCATCCTATCTTATTGCAGTATTAGAGAGAACCACGATTAATTTGTCAACCCATGGGATGAAGCTGACTCGCCTAGTGCATAGAGGCTACAAGATTGGCAAACAAATCACATCTGTTACAGCATCAAATGACATCCAAACATAATGAAACTTTTAGGACATGTTTATAAGACCTAAGCACACATGCTTATGATCTCAAACCCCACTTTAGGTCAAGTTCCAAAATCGCGATTATTAACCGCAATGGATTTTTAACCTAGTCGTTTTTGACCCAAAATGCATCTAAATGCTTAGCAATGATGCCCCAATACCCCGCCTATGCTTAATTTTTCATTTGAAAGTGTAAATTCCTAGTTATGATGAAATTAGGCCACGGATCGGCGACGCCAAAAGCTATGAAATACTGTGAACTGCCTACGTCAATGTGTAGAGCTCTTACCTGTGGTTGCAATGCAACAAACGTGACTGCAATGTGACAACCGGGGAGGAAGTAGGAAGCACGAGAAGGAGAGGAGTGAGTGTGGTTAGCTCACGCTGCGTTCTACTATCCAAAAACTTCTAAAAAACTTACAAAAATTGGCTTTTATACCTTAGCCAAGGTTTTTGGGTGGTCAAAACTAATAATCTGGAGTTCTACCAAAGCTAGGTGATGACAGGTTGATACAATCTGGAAGCTTGTAGACCTGGCTCATTAATTAGAGAGTTTATCCAAGAAAATAGGTGTTACAATATTCCTAATTTATCAAAATAATAAGTGTTTTACAAAGAGAACTCTGAAAATTGGTATTTGTGTTAGCTTGCTGCTAAGAGTAGACGATGATGATGATATGGAATGGGAGATAGCTTCAGAATGCTTTGATATGGATGAAAAAGATGATATGATTGGTGTGTTTGATGGAGATGAAGATGTATGACTTAAGATCTATAAGTTTTGCTCGTTGTGAGTATGTGAAAATTATGACACGTCGCCATTTTACACTACAACATGTTCATCTCTCTCTCTCTCTCTCTCTCTCTCTCTCTCTCTCTCTCTCAAGTTACTTTTGCAATAAGAGTCATAATTATAGATAATTATTGTTTAGACATAGGGAAAGATCAAAAGCGTTAGGTCAGACTAAGGTATTGTTTCGCTTGCCACTCTTAAGGTGGGTAAGTACGTTGCCTAAAAAATCCCTTTTGTTTTGCTCTTGTGGCACTTCCATGCACTTCAAGAGTCGTTTACAAGTATGACACATGGAGTAGATATCCATGGCTTTATTCTAGGGAGGGGGACTAGTAGATATGCATTCTGGGGAAACCCATGGAAAGATATGCATTCTGGGGAAGCCCATGGAAAATCTCTCTCGCTTTGCTTTCTAGTTTCTATTTGCAAGTTGTGGAGAGGAGGAAAGCATGCCATTGTTCTGGTCTTTGTATATGACTTCCAATCCACAATGCCCGCATAGACCCCCTTCTATCCAAACTGAAGCATCATGTTGCGGGAGTGAATGATTGTGGAGATAGTCGTGTGCATGTAGATACTTCAGGGTCCAAAGAAGAGCAATTATTATCTACAAAATGTTACTGGGATAACTCTATTGTTCCTTTTGTGGTTACATGATCGCAAATGGCAGGTTGACTGCCATGTACAGTGCACTCTCTTATCCAGTGCTCTACATGCTGCCATTCCAAAAATGTGAAATGAGCATTGGACGCTCTATGTGGTGGATCATGACAAGTGGATAAATAATTCCGCAATGAGTGATGTCCAAAGTTGTAGCTTTGTCTTTGACCTGCTGATCCATTGTGGGTCCATGCAAGTGGACTTTGAAGATTTTTGATGCATACAGTGGCTCTTTAAATGCAGGGTGTGTGACACCTACACGCTTCATGTGTGCCCATCTTCGTTCTCCTACCTGCGGAGCTTGTATATTGAAGATTGCAGTTTTTGGCAAAAGATGTAATACAGGGGGGAGCTGAGACTAATTGAGAATGAGAGAAACACTAGCAGTAGACTCTATTCTAATTGTAGTTTTTGGCTTTGCAAGAGCATCAGAAGGGCTAACTTCCACTCTCCGGTGCTTTGCTGCTCTTTCTAGCTTTCCCTTGCTCTTGAACTCATTATTTAACTGTTGCACAAGTTGTATGCGAGTAGCTATGCCTAGAAACGCAATGATTTCAAGATTTTTTAGATCCTGAAAAATCTTTTCAATCTGTCAAATAGATTGCTTGACCATGTTCAATAATAAACCTGATGTCATTAGAGACATGTCAAAAGAAACGGGCATAAATGCGTGCTGAAGCTGGTCAAAGACAAACTTTGATAATGCCTCTGTGGGTTGGTAATACTATTATGGAGCAGAGGGGTTTAGGCAACGAAGAAGCTCAGGCTCTGACATGTGATGAAAGTGAAGTACTATCACTTCGAAGGAAAATTTTTATTGATGTTTTGCTAGCTTAATATCTGCAAGATATAATTTTATAACATAAATGTTGTTAGAAGAGGGGAAACTATCAAATTCGTGTCATGTTTGTTAATTTAGATTCCATACACAATTTGACTTAATTCATAGTAAACAATGATTTATTATGATTGCAATACATTGTACACAATAGAGAGGAGAATACACAAAGAGAGACATGGAGAGAGGTGAACAGGCTAGGAGTGTGAGGTATGCTCATCATAAGAACTAGACCCTATTATGTGTGTTACATAATATACAATGTGAGGTACGCTCAACACAAGTCTTGGACATTGTTGTAATGTCTATTGATAGTTCAATCAATCTAATCCCTAATGAGGTGTGTGGAACGCACAACACAACCATCAACAGACAATTTAAAATTCTTGGATTGTGGTCAAACATCGTACATATTTACATCCAAGACAACACTAACTCATCTATTAATGAGTGGCATATCTACGGATCCAAAAGTACAAGGCATATCATGCTAAGATGAAGAGGGTATAGGTATGCATCTCTCCACTCTTAGGTAGAAAAACGTATCCCTTATATCTCTATGTAGTAAGAACATTGATGTGACTTGATCCAATCCATGATGAAGTGTGTGCAGCTCACAACAAAAACATTAGTGGACAACTTAACAATCTCAAATGCAGGCCAAGTATCATATGTATCTATATCCAAGACAACACCAAGTGATCTAGTGATGAAAAATGATGCGTTTTTGGAGTTCGAAACACAAGAGTAACCAAAGCATCACACAAAGATGAAGACGGCATAAACTATGCATCTCTCCACTCTTTGTTTGATGAACAAAAATCTTGTGTGTCTACGTGAAACAAATAATAATTTGAGCTGATCTAAAATTGAGCAACCTATAGGTCATTCTGGAGTGAGAGGTGTAGCATCAAGCCTACTGCACTCCATGAGTCGACCACTAAACCCTAAGCTCAGCCCTGTGGTGAGAGAAAGACAATTGCACCACACGAGTGAGAATCTAAGTCTATCCTAAAACCCTTCTCTGGAGTGAGCCAAGTGGCTGCACAACACGAGAAAAGTGACTAGTTTCTACACACTTTAGGGGTGAGCCGGATGGCTACACACCACGAAGTGGCCTATAACCTGCAAGCCAGCTCTGTGGTGAGAGTAAAACAACTGCAGCACACACGAGTCTCGCACAACACACAAAAACAAGTTAGAAAAGAAGAGGATAAGGTGAAAATTTTACCTCAAGCTCTGCCTGTCCCAAAATCTTCCTCAAGCTTTGGCACTGCTTTCAATCGAAACTGGCAATGGTTCTTATATAAAATATTTTTCGATCAAAAGCCTTTTCGATCGAAAGATATTTTGATTGAAATATCTTTTGATCGAGTATATAAATGCAACGCAAATACCCTTGGCTTGGATGGTAATCTTATTTAGAGATGGCTTTCCTAACTGACACCACACTCCATATGATAGCAGATTATATTCAACACCCGTGTCCAATAAGGCGTTATGCACTTTCCCATAGGCGCTATTTAACTCAATTGGGTATTGTATAGTTGTGTCAGAGTCTATAACCAATCATCCTCTGTTTCAATTTGAAATGCATGTGTAACTCCAAGGTTGGATTCTCGTTTTATACGTTGCTATTGCTCCTTATATGTTGCTATTGCTTCTTAGCCTCAGCTTGAGCTTGTATATTTTTCAATTCTGCTTGTACCTTGACTGCCTTTTTTTGGATGGCACGTAGCTCCTCTTGGCTTAAAGGATCATAGTATCTTTTAAATTTAGTCCCATTGAGGAATCCAATGGTTTCAAACCCATCAAGAGTATCCACACAAATGGTACCTTGCGGGGTGATTTTGCATACTCTATATGGTCCCTTTCCTGCATATTTCAACTTTTTCTTCTCGTTACATACTCCATACATAAGGACATTATCCCCAACCTTGATATCCTTGTTCTTTAAATGACGATCAAACCATTTCTTTCTCCTATCTTTCTCCACAAGTGCATTTTGCAGAGCCAATTGTCTTTCTTCATCTAACCTCTCAAGGATATATAAATGCTCAACTAAAGGGTTACCATCCCAACCTTCTTGTGAAGCTACCCGCAGACTAGGAGTTACAAACTCCCATGGCATAACTGCTTCTTGGCCATATACCATTTTGAATGGTTTACAATTGATAGCCACTTTGTAAGCAGTACGATAATCCCATAGAGCTAACCTCAGCTTCAATCCCCAATCTGTGCGATGAGCTTCCACTAGTTTGGTCAAGATAGAATTTAAAGTCTTGTTAGTGCTCTTATCTTGGCCATTTGGTTGTGGATAATAAGGTGTAGACTTATGGTGGGATGTCATGAAGTTTGTTGTGAGTTCCTTTATCACTCCATTTACAAAATGAATACCATTATCACTCACAATCTCAAGGGAACAACCAAATCGTGTAATAATGTTCTCAAAGAGAAACTTAGCAGTTGATCTTGCATCAGCCCTGCGTGTTGCCTTGGCTTCCACCCACTTTGTCACATAGTCAGTGGCAACAATATATATCGAGATTGAGTGTTACGAGCTGCCAGACTAATTGGGCCTACAAAGTCTAAACTGTTGGGTATTCAAGCCTAGTATTGTCTTAGCTCGTGAGTACAGTGGGTACAAACCCTTATAGCATGCAGGTTAGTCTAGTTGCAAGTCAAGTCTGCATGCAGTTTGCAAGGTCCAAAGTTATTTATATTGTAAAGGCTTCTATAATCAATAGTAGCATGTTTTGGTTTTCAAGCTGTGAATCGAGTCTCTCTCTCTCTCTCTCTCTCTCTCTCTCTCTCTCTCTCTCTCTCTCTTTCTTTCTCACTCTCTGTTGTAGCACGCTTGCACCACCATGCTGCCATAGCCGTAGACCCAACATAAACCCCATGTTTCAAATGGTTGAGTCACTTTAATAGGATGTAAGGGAATCTTATCCTTTCATTGTGTGATCTTGTAACATTGGCATTCATCACACCCTTTTGCAAAAAGTGAGGCATCCTTGAATAAGGTAAGCCACCAATAGCCTAATTGCAACACCTTTCTAGCAATTAGTTCCCCTTAAAAGTTTCCTCTGGCTATACCCATGTGGGCTTCTTGTAGTATGTGTGAATACTCATCCTCACGAGCACAACATCTAAGAAAATCTTCCTTCCCTAGCTTGTAGAGAGGTCCTACAATTAGAGACTAAGTTTCACATTCCTTTAGCAATATTTGAGCTATATCCTTACAATGCTCTTTGGGTGGAAAACCATTAACTGATAAGTTCACAATATTCTCTCTCCATTTAGGCATGGTCTCGACTAGGAATAAGGAAGTATCGGGCAATTCGTCATGGATTCTAGTAGGGACTTCACCATTGGGTATGCGAGACAAAATGATCCTCCATGACATGTCTTTTACTAGGTGTCACCACAACGGTAAAATAAAACTCAAGAATAATTAACAACCATTGTGTAATTCTTCCCCTAGAACAAGGTTTATTTACTAGATACAACAATGCTTGATGATCCACATAGAAAACAAACTTGTTTCTTCACTGCATAAATCATAGCTAAACCTTCCTACTCTGTAGTGGTGTAGTTCCTCTCAGCATCATTTAATTGACGAATTGCAAAGATAATGGGGTAGTCCAATTTATGTTCTCTTGGTTGAGCTAGAACACACCCAATAGCAAAGTTTGATGCATCAATATGCACATGGAAAATTACATTCCAATCAGGCTTTTGTAGAATGGGAGCACTTGTTAAGGACTTTGTTAATAACTCATAAGCATGGTCACACTCCGCCGTCCAGTGGAACTCAATTAGAAGCTTGTACAATGGGCGAGCTATCTCAGCAAAATTTAAAGTAAACCGCCGATTATAATTTAACATGGCCCATGAACCTTTGAACTGCTTTATAATTTGTAGGTGGTGGAAAATTGGAAATGGCTTTACTTTTGCTCTCATCTATGGAAATTCCATTTTTGGACACTATATGCCCTAAAATGACTCCATGTTTAACCCAAAATTGGCATTTGACGGGGTTTAATGAGATGCAGTACAATCTGCACTTTTCAAACACTTTTCATAAACATGATAGATGGTCTTTCCAAGAGGGATAAATACAAATTTCATCTAAGAAAGCTTTGTAAAAGTCCCTCAAATATTCCCTAAAAGTAGTGTTTATCAATCTTTGGAAGGTAGCAGGGGCATTGGTTAATCCAAAAGCCATAACACGAAATGCGAACACTCCAAATTTGATCATAAAAACAATTTTAGCTTGGTCCTCTAGTGCAATTTTGATTTGACTGTAGCTAGAGTACCCATCTAAAAATCTATAAAGCTTCCTTCCCTGCAACTCTTTCAAGCACATGTTTTAAATATGGCAAGGGGTAATGGTCTCTCCTAGTGGCTGCATTGACCTTCTTGATATCCATGCAGACTCTGAGTTTCCCATTCTTTTTTGGCACAATAACTATTGGAGACATCCATTTTGAGTGCTCAATAGGGTATATAAATCCGCATTTGACAAGCTTTTCAATCTCTTCTTGAACAATCTTTGCATACTTAGGATTCATTGGGTAGGGTCATTGCTAGATTGGTTTAGCCATGCTAATCATGGGAACTGTGTGTTGTACCATGGAAGGTGGAACACCTTTCATATCATGATATGTCCAAGTAAATATATCCCTAAATTCCTTGAGAACCTCCTTGAGTACATATTCCTTAGTCGTTGACAGATCTCAGGCAATGAAAACAGGTTTGGATTCCTCACTTGGGTCTGCTAACTCTATTTTCTTAACTATCACTGGACCATCCTAAACTCCATGCTTCCATTGATAGGTGTTCTCTGGGCCTTGTATACACAATCTTACGCTCCTTTGTGGTGTAGGATTTGAAATGATCAGGTGAGAATGTAAATCTGTGGAGTCTTGTTGTTCTGTGGACTATGATTTCTCTTCTGCTTCCTTTTGTTGTTGAGCTAGCTCTCGATTTTGTCATCTCCTTATAGTACGGCTCAACTTTGGCTTCTCTATAGCTTCTAGCTATGTGTGTCAATGGGTTGTGAACTGTATTACATGACATTTTGAAGGTATTCACCGCAATTATCTACCAACTTCCGATGAGCATCACATGCCCCCATATAATTGAGCCATTTTGTGATAGATTTCTTTTTGTTTATCCTAGAATATACATTGTTGATATTATCGCCTCTTATATTGCTTGCTCCTCTTGTCTAATTTTTTATTATGGGCGATCTCTAGTGAGAAATCGCTAGATAAATTGCTACTTGTGTCTTATCCTCTCCATGATAGATTGTCATCCAGGGTACCACTGGGCCTTGAATGGTTTGTGCCCACATTTGCACCAAGATTTAACTTAGATTCTTTGTCCTTAGAGTAAATTTCAATTGATGATTTTGACTTCGAATCGTGTGGGCTATAGTCTTTTGAGACGCTACTAGTTCCAATGTCAAACAAGCCTTCATTTGGTAGGTCATCAGAAACTATATGCATTTATTCTATCATATTTAAAGGTACAAGTTGTGGCATTTCATCCCCCTTAGGTGTTACCCAGATCATCCCCCTATTTCCCCAAGTGTCTATGGCTGCTGCTAGGTGGACCTAATCCACATTATCAGACTCACACATCCTAGGTAGAGCATTCATATAAGGCGAATATTTCCTAACATTAGTGTCCCTTTTACACGTGTAACAATACTACAATGGGGCTGAGTGAATTGTGGTGCCAGATTTATGATCAATTATAAATCTATTTCCTAGAGAATGTGCTCGACCAGTTATAAGATCAACTTGAAGGATAGAGTCTTGGAACTGCAAGTAGACATGGTTTTTAGACCAATCATGCACCATTTTTGCTTCCCTCATGAAGGACGCCCTAATATTATCTCAAATGACATAGTGTGCTTGGAGAAATCCATAACAATGAAGGTATGCCTTATTTTGTGTCCAAATACCTTGACCTTGAGGTCTTCTAGCATCCCAATAGGTTTAAGAATAGTCCCATTGGCTATCTTTACCACTATGTTTGTAGTCCCAAGGTGAGGTCTTCCCACAATTTTCCATTAATTTTTAGTTACAATGCTAACTTCAGTACCACCATCAAGGATTCCCTTCACAGTTAATCCATTGGTAGTGATTGGTATGGTCGCATTGGATTCATCGTCTTCAAAGTATTGTCCGAACTTGTTAACAGGTATTTCAACAAGAGAGTTCTCATCTAGGTTGGCTTGTGGATCTAAATGTTTCTCCTCTATTGGCACCTCCCTAGCTCCATCAATATGTGAAAATTGTGGTAGCCCAAATTTTAGTTCTCCATTGAGGAAAGCTTGAAGAGCTAAGAATAGCTCGGGATATAGTTTAGACATGATGGTGGTTCTAACTTCTCAAGCCATGAAATCCATCAATTTAGCAATATTCTATGGTACTTTATAGGCTTCAGACCCTTGACATAGGGAAGATGGGATCTCCATTTCTTTGATAGGGTCAAGTAATCCCTCTGCAAACATTTTCTCCAACAAGAAGGGAGTACGTCAACTATCCAATGACTTAAAGTCACTTTCTTCTTGGATAACACTAGGTATGGCTAGTGGTCTATGGTCTTTGTGAGGTTGATCTAGATCTACCTAGGTGCTGGCTCTAGATCCCTTTGGGTTTCTTCTACCAAACCCATTAATTGCTTGAGTCGCTTGATCTCTTGTATAGGGTCTGGGTAGTTCCTATCTTCTTCTTGGGTTCCTTGGGTCTTGGCCATTGTGGCTCATGATTATCTTCCTTGTTTGTTTCTTTCCTAGTGACCATTTTAGTCTCCATGGTCTCATTTGAATTAGAATCCTCTTCAGCATCGTTCATATATACAGGGTTTTCACCAGTCCCTATGTTGGTCTTTGAACTAGGGTTTGAATTTGTTTCTTTTTGCGATCTCTTCCTTCGCATATTCTTCTTATTCCAAGATTGGGCAATTGATTTTGTGTCTCTTTCTTCAAGAATATAATTTTGGTTTTCGAGAATCGATCGTGTGAGTATATTTACTGGTACTACATATGTACTTTGTGATGGCTCCTTGGTAACTTCAATTAAGTTCAAATGGAGTGATCTTTGGGCATTTGGATTATTAGGACATTGGGCAATTAAATGATTTGTGCCACATCAATTACACATGAGTAGCGGCATTGTAGTTGTACTTGCTTGACTGGTTGACATTAGTGTGGCATTCTTTTGTAGTCTAATAGGAAACTTGGCTACACGTTGTGGACCCCCACACTGGTAGCATTGAAAAGGTGGTCTCTTGGCAATGAAATTGATATTTTGGCCTCTTAACACAAGAGTAGCTACTTGATAGACAAGTTTGCCAATAGTCCTCCATGTAGTATTGTGGACTTTCTTCAAGTGCATCAATGGGTGAAAGCATGTATAGGTGGTCCAAAAAGGGCTGTCTTGGACACTCCTCTTTAAAGTAGTTTTTGGGAACTTCTGAGTCTACATTTGATTTTTGTGGAGGAAACGCAATGATAAGTAGTGAAGATGAGGGGATTTTTAAAAAAAAGAGGGGTATGCATTTTTTACCACCCTCGGTAGTTCTTGAACGTGTTGGACGTACAAGCACCCCCTTTGTCTCTTTCTCTGCATGCGGGTTCTGCACAAAGCTATAGGTTTAGGGTATTCTCTGTGCGTGGTTTTTACATAGAGTAGAGTGCCTTTCTCTCCTTCTCTGTGCGGTGTTTTTGCAGCGCATTCCCTTTCTTTCCTCTGCATGCGTTTCTCTGTTGTCTGTGGTTAGTTATCTCTCTCTCTCTCTCTCTCTCTCTCTCTCTCTCTCTCTCTCTCTCTCTCTCTCTCTCTCTCTCTCTCTCTCTTTCTACAGATAGGATGGAGCTTTCTCGCCAGTTAGGTGTGTGAGTGTTTGTGACATGTTTAGTCTTGTTGATGCCTCAGCTCTTCCTGATGTATGTTCATGGGTTGAGCTATATTTTTTTTAGGTTTCCCTAATCCGCGCTATGTACCCACCAGTACACAGTTGTGTAGAGTTTCCCAAGCAATTCACAGGCTGCTTATGCGATTATTGGGTAGCAAAGAAAAGGGAACAAAGAGAGAGTCAAAGGCAGCAGACTCTCTGTGCTGAAAAGTGGAAGGATGTCTAGCTCCACGAGAAGCAGAAAAGGAAGATTCTTCGTGCCATGTCAAGGTGCTGGCAAGAGCAGATTCAAGGATTGATAACCAAACTCCAAGGAGAGATTTTTAAACAGATACTCCAACAACCTGTATTTTGCAACCTGCAGAACTTGGCACATTCTATACAGAGAGTAGTGCTTTCCAACATTTACAACACCTTGTTAGAAGTCAAGGTCCTGCACTCAACCATGGAAATGCTTTTCAAGAGGGCAATAGTGATGGCATGCATTAATTTGAGGGACAAAGTAGATGCACATTCCTTTACAGATAGAGAACTTGCAAAGTTGTTGGGCATACACAAAAGAAACATCATTTTTTTGAATGCACAAATCCATTTAGAGGATGAGAATAGTCCTTTTCAAGTCTTCTTAGCATGTCAACAACAAGCTCATCGTTCTACAAACATCACAGAGGACATTAAGGAGCTTGTGTTTGGTTTCTGGACAGCAGAGACTCGAGTCTCTCCAAACAAGAAGGACATATACCAAAGGTGTATCGGCATAAAGGTTGCTCTTATGCATCCATTGCATTTGCTGGATCAGCCTCAGGTTTTATGAACTATGCACTAATACTTTGTCAAACTATAACAACTGTCAAACTATAATAAACCACTTTGAAGTAGTATATTGACCCTTGTTCACCACTAACAAAATATAAAAAACCGCTTCCAAGTAGTATATTGACCAATGTTCACCACTTTCAAGTTGTCACAACCACAATCAAATTGTAAAAAACCATTGTCAAGTAGTATAGTGACCATTGTTCACCACTTTCAAGCTGTCAGAACCACTGTCAAACTGTAAAAAACTCTAAAGAATTGAGAAAACAATCAAAAAATGGTTTGATCCCCCTTCAAGTACTTTGCAAAGGAGTTAAACCACTAATAGTGATTTAAAGTACCTAAAATAATGCTTCAACCCCCTTCAAGTGGAAGCTTGTACTTTGCAAAGTGGTAAAATAGTTTGTCACCACTTTAAAGTATTCAAATAACCACTTGCAATCTGCCAAGTGCTTAGATGAGCACCTATGTAAGCACTTGGAAGTTTTCAAACCACCTGAAGGTGATTGAAAGTGAAAAACAAACCCCTTGAAAGTGGTTTAATGACCACTTTCAATCTTTTTTAGGTAGTTTTAATTGCTTCAGGTGGTTTGAAATCTGCAGAGTGCTTGGGTGAGAACATTGAAGATTTCTACCAAGTGCTTGGGTGAGAACCTTGAAAGTGGTTTGATGGCCCTTTTCAATTACCTTTAGGTGGGTGAGAACCTTGAAAGTGGTTTGATGGCCCTTTTCAATCACCTTTAGGTGGTTTTAAGTGCTTCAGGTGGTTCAAAATCTGCCAAGTGCTTAGGTGAGAACCTATGTAAGCACTTGGAAGATTTCAAACCACTGAAGGTGATTGAAAGTGGTTTGATGAAATTTTTCAATCACCCTAAGGTGGTTTAAAATGCTTCAAGTGGTTTCAAGTAGTTCAGAGCCACTTTCAAACATGCAAAACCACTCCGAAGTGGTAAATGTTCCTCTTGAGTGCTTTTACAAACCCGAGATTTGGGTGTTATCTAGCTGAAGGTGATTGAAAGTGGTAAACAAACCACTTGAAAGTGGTTAAATGACCACTTTCAATCACCTATATGTGGTTTGAAATGCTTAGGTGAGAACCTATGTAAGCACTTGGAAGATTTCAAACCACTTGAAGGTGATTGAAAGTGGTAAACAAACCACTTGGTATGATGACCTTTTTCAATCACCTATAGGTGTTTTAAAATGCTTCAGGTGGTCTCAAGAAGTTTAAAGCCCCTTTCAAACATGCAAAACAACTTCTAAGTGGTAAATGTTCCTCTTATGTGCTTTCATAAACACAAGAGTGGGTGTTATAACTCGTGTGTAATGGTACCACCCATTTTGGTTATTTGCTCTCACATTATCTCTTTATTGCCTGCCTTTTTGTGCAGGTGGAATTTTACAGGCAGTTCCAGGAAATGCATCCAACGGTGCATATTTTGCTGAGATGCTTTGAGAATTTGAAGCTCTTTTTTGTTCAAAAATTGCGGGACCACAATACCTGTTGCTACAAATATCAGGTGCAAGTTGTCTACCTGAAAGATGCTTTCAACCAAATGCATCAAGGTAGGTTTGGAGTACATGGAGGCTCTTGTCGTCACTATTTTTGTGATGTTTGTGACCCTGGAGTAAGTGGTAGTATATGTGTGGCTGCAAATTCATTTGAGAGCCTCACAACACTATGGGATCCCTTATTGTGTCCTAAACCAAAAAAATCCATGTTTCATTTACACATCTGCTTGATGGGAAAATGCAATCAGTGTGGTGCCGAAAAACTCAAATGTTATCCTCTTAAAGTATACAATGACAACTTTCAGGTGGCTGCGAAGGTTTTTGTTGGTATGGAGACACAATTTATAGATGAAGATGGTCAGCACCACAAAAGGAAAGATCTTGTTATTTAGTAGATTGGGTGCTCCACTTTCATTTCATTCATGAAAGACAAGATGACCAAGTCTATCAAACATAACTACATCTAAAGATGGCAGGCCAACCAATTCAAAAAGTGTCTACTGTTGGGAATTAAGGCTATGGGGGATGCAAATGGTGAGGGTCCATGATGGCGGCTTGAGGGAGTGTGCAGAAGATTGAACGAGAGAAAGAGAGAAGAGGCTCAACATAGTAAAAATCACAATGCTTGTGTATATTTTCTTTTTAGAAAAAAAACTTTACATATATAGGAAACTTTCCATGCACAACTTTTAACTAAGGTTGCCTGCATGCTTCAAAAGGGAGTTTCCCACGGGTACCAAAAAGGGCTTGAAAACATAACAATCCCCCCCCTCAAGCCCGAACTAGACAAGCCACTCTCATGATATCGCGATTTTTTGGTGTACTCGACAACCGTGAGTTTTAGGTTCTCTCACAACCAAGGATTTTTGGTGTATCCATAACCTAGTGCTATAATAGTAAACCCCCCCTTGAACAGATAGGGTGTAGGTCAAAAATTAGCTACCAATAAATGGAGTTTTTACTTCACTTCCAAACCTTGGGTTTAAGGTGTACCCACTAACCTCACGAGAAGTAGAACAAAATAGGATTTGAACAAAAAAATGATAATTTGGGAGGTGTTACCACTCACGTGTGGCAGTGTCTATAGCCCGTACAACAAAATTGACAAAATAAATTATTACATGAAAATAATACTCTAAAATTGATAATAGTATGTCTCACTGTAAAACCGGGGTATACATAAATATCACTTTCTTGTGAGGCTTTATGTCTACTGTGTTCATCCTCATGATTGCCAATATCCTCCATAAACGCATCATTAAAGGAGGAGCCCCTTTGAAGGTGGAGTACTGGTTAACTTCACACCTACATAGTCCAAAAAATATGGGAAATAGACTCATCAACAGAGTCATAGAGCAACAACACAACCATAACCAAGATTCACTATGCACAATGTGTTTGATTTCTAGCTATACCATCTGCGATCAAAATTAGCTCTCTATTGCACAAAGGTACATATTTATTGTAGCTTCCACACCAGGAGGGAAATACACAGACATAATTCTCAAGGAATGAGAGTAAGATGAGATAGTGTTCCTACGATGCAGACTTAGTTCGCAAGATTTCAAAGTTGTTGCCTATGTTTTAGAATGCCAAAAAATTCTAGTCGCTTTGTCTCAAGTGTTAAGTATGGAGCCTGATTTACCCTTGTAATTTTCTGTGGTAAAAGAGCACATTTGTAAGGCCCCTATTATGAGGAGAAGCCATTGTGCGTGAAAGAAAATCACTCACCGGAAACCAAAATTTTCACGGACAAGAATCAGGGGAAACTTTAGGGGCCCTCCGCCCCCGAGACTTTTTTTTCCCTCGCCGAAATATTCCTTTTTGCCGGAATATTATAGCCGAACGGCAGCCAAAAAGTGGTCGGAAACAACCGGTCGGTTGGCCGGTGGCCGGTAGTCAATGGCCGGTGGCCGAATTCAAAAGCGGACTTGTCTTCTCAAGGGCGGCCACACATGGGAGGATTGGAGGGTCCGATTTGGACTTATTCTCACAAGGGCGGCTACACATGGCTGCCTCTCATAAGAGAGGGCAGCCCTTTTGGCCTATAAAGGGAGGCCATTTCTACACACATTTCATAGTGTGAAGTTGATGCAGCAAGGTGAGTGTGAGGTGGTGAGAGTGAAGCAAGGCGGGAGCTCTATTAAGGGTTTACTCCCTTTGTAAACTACTTCTTCTTTTGAAGTGCTAAAGCCATTGAGTGGCTGCTTTCCCGTGGACGTAGCCCACATTGGGTGAACCACGTATATTGTGTGTATTCTCTCTCTCTCTCTCTCTCTCTCTCTCTCTCTCTCTCTCTACTCTATAATCTCTTGTGTGTGAAATCTATCTCTCTCCATTAAGTAATCTACTCAAATATCTATTTAGCTATGTCTTATTTCCTAACAACTAGTATCAGAGCAAGGTTTTCTCGTAGCTAAATTATCTCAAGGAAAGGATTCCTTGAATTGAGTGGGAGTTATGGCGGAGGAAGGGAAGCTCAAGATTGAGAAGTTCAACTGCAAAAACTGCCAACATTGGAAGATGCAGATTGAAGACTATCTCTACCAGAAGGACCTCTATTTGCCACTAGGTGGTCTTGCGAAGAAGCCCGCAACAATGGCATATGAAGCATGGATTGTCCTTGATCGAAAGGCACTGGGAACAATCCGGTTAAGCTTGGCGTCAACGGTGGCCTTCAATGTTTCGGAGATGAAGACCACGGAGGACTTGATGAAGTCACTTGACGACTTCTACGAGAAACCATCAGCATCCAATAAGGTATTTCTTATGAGGCGCTTGTTCAATCTAAAGATGGTAGAGAATGGTTCAGTTGCAGAACACCTAAATGACTTTAACACAAACATTAGTCAACTTCGATCGGTGAAAATCAATTTCGATGACGAAGTGCGAGCTCTCCTTATATTATCATCTCTACCGGATAGTTGGGACAGCCTTGTGATTCTTGTAAGTAATTCTATCTCTGGTACAAATACTCTTAAGTTTGATGATGTTGTGGGTGTTCTCCTAAGCGATGAAATACGAAGGAGAAGCACAGGAGAATCATCAAGTGCTGCATTGTCAGTGGAAACAAGAGGAAGGCCTAAGGAGAGGTTCAAAAAACAAAAGGGTTGTGATCGCTCAAGGCGGAGCAATTCATGCACAAAGTCAGTTCTTGAATGTTGGAACTGCGGAAAGAAGGGCCACGTCAAGAAGGATTGCTGGTCCAAGAAGAAGAAGGAGACTGAGTCTCAAGACAACAAGCCAACATTGGAGGCCAATGTGACAAGTAAAGTAGAGCAAGATGCTCTAATTCTCTCATTAGACAATGTGTCTAATTCCTGGATAGTAGATTCCGGGGCTTCATTCCATGCGACACCACACAAGCAACATTTCCAAGATTACACCAAAGGTAATTTTGGATAATTTTGGGTATGTATACTTGGGAGATGATGAAGCTTGTGAGATTGTCGGCAAAGGTACAGTTTCTGTCAAAACTGCTAACGGAAATGAATGGAAGCTTAAAGATGTTAGGCATGTTCCTTCTCTTCGCAAAAATTTGATCTCTACAGGACAATTGGACGATGAAGGTTACAACGTTGCATTCGAAAACAAACGGTGGAAGATCTCAAAGGGATCTTTGGTGGTTGCCAAGGGAGAAAAGGGCGGTACACTTTACTTGTGTACTGTTAGCACGCAACCTTCAGCTTGTGCAACAACTACAGAAGTTGACAGTGCGGTGTGGCACTATCGACTTGGGCATATGAGTGCCAAAGGAATGAAAATCCTTCAAACAAAGGAGCTTCTACCAGGCTTGAAATAAGTGGACTTAGAGTTCTGTGAAGATTGTGTTTATGGTAAACAAAAGAGGGTAAAATTTCAAAAATCAGGAAATGAAAGAAAAAATAAAAAACTTGAGTTGGTTCATTCTGATGTTTGGGGTCCTGCAAGTACACCATCACTTGGTGGCTCATTGTACTATGTAACATTGATAGATGATGCGACTAGAAAAACATGGGTTTATGTCATGAAGAATAAATCCGATGTATTTTCCATATTTCAAAGGTGGAAAGCCTTTGTGGAGAATGAAACAGGTACCAAGGTTAAATGCCTCAGATCCGACAATGGAGGCAAATATTGCAACCAAGCTTTTGAAAGCTTTTGTGCTAGCAATGGCATTCGGAGGCAAAGGACAACCCCAAGGACACCTCAACAAAATGGGATTTCGGAAAGGATGAACAGGACAATCATGGAGCGAGCACGAAGCATGTGGCTACATGCAGGCCTACCGCTTGAGCTTTGGGCGGAAGCTGTAAGTACGTCTGTGTACTTAATCAACCGGTCACCCTCAACGGCATTGGATGGGGGAGTTCCAGAAGAGGCATGGACAGGTAAATCGGTGAATTATGCATTTCTCAAAGTGTTTGGGTGTGAGGCTTTCATGCACATAGATAGAAGCCTAAGATCAAAACTAGATGCAAAGTCCAAAAAGTGTTTCCTCATTGGCTATGGAGAAGGTGACTTTGGGTATCGCCTATGGAATCTTGAGGATGGTAAAATCTTAAGGAGTAGGGATGTAATTTTTAACGAACAAAATATGTACAAAGATTACTTGGAAAGAAAACAAACAAAAGAAACAGGTGATGAGTACATGGAGCTTGAGGACAGTGAAGACTCAAGGACAGCAAGCGGTGACAATGTGCAACAACGTCAACCAAATGAGGAGCCTCAACCTATTCCCCGAAGATCTACAAGAGCAAGTAGACCTCCAGAAAGGTTTGTTCCTTCCTTCAACCATCTCTTGATCTCATATTCTGGAGAGCTGGAATCATACGAAGAAGCTATGCAACATGAATCCAAAGAAGAATGGACGAAGAGCATGCAAGTGGAGATGGACTCACTACATCGCAACCAAACATGGGAGTTGGTTGAGTTTCCTAAAGGTAAGCGGGCACTTCAAAACAAATGGGTGTACAAGGTGAAGGAAGAAGAAGGTGGGAAGAAAAGGTACAAGTCTAGGCTTGTGGTAAAAGGGTTTTCTCAAAAGAAAGGTATTGACTTCAATGAAATATTTTCTCCTGTTGTAAAAATGAACTCAATTAGGCTTGTCTTAAGCCTTGTGGCTACTCATGATCTAAATCTCAAGCAAATGGATGTAAATACGACATTCCCTCACGGTGACTTAGAGGAGGAAATCTACATGCTTCAACCAAAGGGGTATGAAGTAAAAGGTAAGGAGAAAATGGTTTTCAGATTAAAGAAGAGCTTGTATGGTTTAAAGCAAGCATCAAGACAATGGTACTTGAAGTTTGATCGATGGATGTTGGATCATGGATTCACAAGATGCAACTCGGATCACTGCGTCTACACAAAGAATTTGGGAGATGGGAAATTCATCATCCTAATGTTATATGTTGATGACATGTTGATTGCAAGTGCTAACATGCAGGACATCAAAGACCTAAAAGAGGAGCTGTCTAAATCTTTTTCAATGAAAGATTTAGGTGCTGCAAAGAGGATACTTGGTATGAAAATATCAAGGGATAGGATGAAGAAGACAATAAAGCTATCTCAAGAAGATTACATCAAGAAGGTACTAGAAAGGTTTGCAATGAAAAATGCAAAACTAGTTTCTACACCTTTGGATGGTCACTTTAAACTAACGAAAGATATGTGTCCAAAGACACAAGAGGAGATAGCCTATATGTCTAAAGTTCCATATGCTGCAGCGGTAGGTTCTCTAATGTATGCCATGGTCTGGACAATGCCAGACATTGCACATGCAGTGGGAGTTGTGAGTAGGTTCATGGACAACCCAGGTAAAGAGCATTAGAAAGCTATGAAGTGGATACTTAGGTATCTAAAAGGGACAACAACAAATGCTTTGTATTTTGGAGGAACTGATATTTTTCTAGAAGGGTATGCTGATGCAGATATGGCAGGTGACAAAGATACTCGAAGGAGCACTACTGGCTATGTGTTCATGGTTGGTGGCACAGCAGTAAGATGGGCTTCAAAGCTGCAGAAAGTGGTTTCACTTTCTACCACGGAAGCAGAGTATGTAGCAATGACGGAGGCAAGCAAAGAAATTATGTGGCTTCACAGATTCTTAGAAGAGCTTGGATTCAAATAAGACAATTGTGTCTTGTACAATGATAGACAAAGCGCTATCCATCTTGTGAAGAACTCAGCCTTTCATTCAAGGACAAAGCACATTGAGGTGAGATATCACTTCATACGCACTCTTTTGGAAGAGGGACAGCTAAAGCTAGGAAAGGTGCATACAAGTGAAAATCCTGCAGACATGTTTACAAAGGTGGTCAACAAGGAGAAGTTAAGCTTTTTCTCATCTTCAATCGGCATTCAAGGATAAGAAGCCAGGATGGAAAGTAGTCACAGGTTTGGTTTGGAGATCGGTCTCCAAGTGGGAGATTGTTAAGTATGGAGCTTGATTTACCCTTGTAATTTTTTGTGGTAAAAGCGCACATTTGTAAGGCCCCCATTATGAGGAGAAGCCATCGTGCGTGAAGGAAAATCACTCACCGGAAACCAAAATTTTCACGGACAAGAATCAGGGGAAACTTTAGGGGCCCTCCGACCCCGAGAAATTTTTTCCTCGTCGAAATATTCCTTTTCGTCGGAATATTATGGCCGGACGGCGGCCGGAAAGTGGTCGGAAAACAACCGGTCGTTTGGCCGGTGGCCGGTGGTCAGAAGTCAATGGCCGGTGCCGGTGGCCGAATTCAATGGTCGGTGGCTGAATTCAAAAGCGGACTTGTCTTCTCAAGGGCGGCCACACATGGGCGGATTGGAGGGTCCGATTTGGACTTATTCGCACAAGGGTGGCTACACATGGCTGCCTCTCATAAGAGAGGGCAACCCTTTTGGCCTATAAAAGGAGGCCATTTCTACACACATTTCATAGTGTGAAGTTGATGCAACAAGGTGAGTGTGAGGTGGTGAGAGTGAAGCAAGGCGGGAGCTCTATTAAGGGTTTAATCCCTTTGTAAACTACTTCTTCTTTTGAAGTGCTAAAGCCATTGAGTGGCTGCTTTCCCGTGGACGTAGCCCACATTGGGTGAACCACGTATATCGTGTGTACTCTCTCTCTCTCTCTCTCTCTCTCTCTCTACTCTATAATCTCTTGTGTGTGAAATCTATCTCTCTCAATTAAGTAATCTACTCAAATATCTATTTAGCTACGTCTTATTTCCTAACATCAAGAGCGTTTCGAGAGGCTATGCGCCGCCATCACCAAACTCTTGCGCCTAAGCTCTGATACCAGATGTTGGGAATCGAGGCTATGGGGGATGGAAACGGTGAGGGTCCATGGAGGCTTGATGGAGCATGCAGAAGATTGAACGAGAGAAAGAGAGAAGAGGCTCGACATAGTAAAAAGCACAACGCCTTGTGTATATTTTCTTCAAAAAAAAAAACTTTACATATATAGGAAACTTTCCATGCACACTCAACTTTTAACTAAGGTTGCCTCCATGCTTCAAAAGGGAGTTTCCTACGGGTACCAAGAAGGGCTTGAAAACCTAACATCTACAAAGTTTTCCAAGTGATGTCATTTTCTCTGTCGTGGACTTTGCAAAAAATTACAGTTTTGAAATTTAGAATAAGATCCAATCCATGCACTTGTATTCTAGTTAGGTGAGCATTTTGGTCCACATCTGCTATGTGTGCTTGACAATGGGAGACATCATAAAAATTCTCCATTTTTATATATCCAATGACAATCTGCATGACACATTGTTCGTTCAACACTGCTATCTTTTGCATGACCAGTGGTTGAAGGACCAGGATTTTGATTTAAAGTGACACTGGGTATGGTTTGATGATGCAACATCACAATTCAAAGCACAACGTCCTTTCATTTTTGTTGCAAGGTTTTCTCATCTTACTAAGCTTGATGCAAAACTATATTGAGTCAGGTCATGGAAAAGTTGAACATGACGTTGCTGGTGCGGTCATAAAGAGGGCATTAATCCATGAGCAATTGAAGGTGGATGGACACCCCCTATATAATGCAACAACAATGGTCAATTATCTCACCCTAATGAACAATAGGAAAGACTGTTGGTCATCCGCAAACAAGGTCAATAGGGTCTTCTAGGATATCAAGGTGGGTGATGTGCTGAGAGATATAGAATGGGATTGCAAGAAAATCAATGGATCATGTTCAATGCATTGTGTGAATGGTTTCTCTTCAACAGATATGACTACACTGAGGTGTAGAAATCTGTCTTGCTTCTGTCATGCTTGTGTGCACGGTCAATGGAGAAGATGTGCAAACAAAGCTCACGTAGAAGTATGGTAGTACTTGAGGATCATACCAACAGAGGCTGACATAGATGAAGATGTTTCAAGTGATGAGGAGATTGATGCACCTATGTATGCTGGCCATCACGATGATTAGAGTGATGCCTTACGAGTTGGAGATAACATTGCAGACAACACTGAGGTGGAAGACTCTGATTTTTATATATTGAGGTGTTACATGGAGAAGAGGCTATCCACCATGACTCAGAAGGATGCCTGGAACAATGAGATAAAGAAGAACTCCTACTATGTTGAGGGGTACTTTTACGATAAAGTCGAGGGATGCTCCTCGATCGACATGTGTTATTAGATGATAGACCTCCTACTTCCATGTACTCGCACCTAGTTTGATGCCTTAAGTTCCCCTTGTATCCTGAGAGAAATGAGCCTAATGTCTACACGTTGAGTGATACCCATTAGGGGAATTTTGAGGTCACTTTTGTGCCCTGTAAGAATATGTAGAGAGAGAATATATACTTTATTTAAAAAATAGTGAAATGTTTGTAAAAAGGTGAGTTTGCGTCCTTTTTACCTCCACCAAAACATGTCATTGTCAAATTTTTCTAGGATCTTTCGTATTCTAAAAAATACTCCCTCCAAAACTAGCGAAAACGTCAGTTCTGGCCCAAAATTCAAAATTTCCAAAAGCTGAAACAAACCTTTTCTGTGTCGTCTTCTTCCTCGTATCTGCACAGCTTTTTTCTATAGTACTATCTCTGACAAATACTGTTAACAGACTTCCATGAGGAAGAGAAGAAGCTTATACCATCTACACATTGAGCTAAATGAAGAATATTGTCCAGTGCGCAAGAGAAACAAATGTGCAGAGGTGTCCTCGTCCATATTTGAAGCAATGCGACAAGATCAAAAAAATCACATTGATCTCTGGACTGATGGAAGATTGTATCCAGTGGACCCAATGACAAAGAGCACTCCCCCATTCTCAAATTGTTCATCTTTGATAAAATTTGTGGGTGATGGTCAAAGAGGGTTGCTGGGTTATACACAGAGTCTTGCGGCAGAGAGAGATATTCTTAAGTTAGAAGATCATTTGACCAAACAAATGATAAATACTCTTAAACAACAACTTGAGGAATGTAAAGAGAGCAACGAAAAGCTACAAACTCAGCTCAAACAAGCTAGAAGCAAGAATACAATGTTAGGAAACAGACAAAGAGAAAAGAAGTTAAAGAACATTGAAGCCTTGAGACGTGGTGGAGGAGGTTGCAGCAGGAGAATCAGAGCAGCAAGGTATTGTTATTTTATATGATTCTGGTTATGTTAGGTTGTTAATCTTTTTGTTAAGTTGTATTATGATTCTGCTCCACATTATTATGCTTATGTAATTGTTATTATGCTATTGTTCTTTATTAAATGATTAATATTCAGTTAACTTTAATTTAGTTTGTTTATTTTGTTGGTGTCATTTGGACAATAATCAGTTAATTTTGTACCTTTTGATAAAGGACTTTGCTACAACCAAACTCTACATCAAACATGGAAATGGCAGCTAAACATTATTGTGATGTTTTACCTCTCAAGGTTGCCAAAAAGATTTTCATAGAGAAGAAGTTTAAAAAGGCAAAGGAGCAGTGCATTGAGGGATTTTTGCAGAGCTCTTGCTTGGACAAGGAGGATGTGCAATATACTATGGATAAGGTAGGCATTAGCAGAGATGGTTATAGCAAGGTGTTCAGAAATATGAAGTCAAGGTTAAAGCAATGTAAGGTCAGGTCCTCTTTGCTTCCAAAGCCATCCATTGTGCAGCAGGCAAGGAAAAAGATCAATGAGAGGATAATGGAGATGTTGGGTGAGCCTCACCACATTCATGGTACCTATCATGGTAAAAAGAGGGATCTTCAATTTGACGAGTTCAATAATATTTTCCTTGACTTGAAGACACTTCAGAAGGAAATGATCAGATTCTATGAGCTGGAGCATACAGAAGCAAATGGTGTTGTCAGTTTTGTGATAAAGCTTGATGAATGTGAGATTGTTAAGAACAGAAAAATTGAGAGGATTTCCATAACTTTAATGAACAGAGCATTGAAACCGAAGGATACCAAGTACTTCAGCGTGAAATCGGAGAAGAATGTCTAGTGGCTAGGTGATTTTGAAGTAGAGAGTGAAGACTTTGATGTTCTGGATTGGGTTTTCCATCAAACAACAATACCCGAAGTCATTAATGCACAAGAATTAGGGGAAGAGCTTGAAGTTGAAGGGTTTGGAAGTTACAGGGTGGAATGGCACATGGGAGGAGACCTTAAAACCCTTAAATGTATGTACAATGTCTCCAAAGGAGCTATGGCAAAGAGCCTTTGTCTTTATTGTATGGCATCAGCAAAAGAATGTAATCCTGCAAATTGGAACAAAGCACCCAATAGGCATACTCAAGATCCAAACTTCAAAGCAGTTTTAAATATTCCACTTGCTAATGTCCACATATGCACTCTGCATGCTCTTTGCAGAATTGTGGAGAAAATTGTACATCTGTATGTGGGGTTTGCCTGGAAGTTACAGCCAAAAGAAGCTAGAGATAATGCAATCAAATGTATTGAAAGGGTTTTATCAGAAATTGGCCTTCACAGTGGTAAGGTTAAGATTGAAATAGACCTGAAGAGGTCTTCAAATGGAAACAATGTGCCTAGAAAGGTATCTGTTGGTGGTGTGAAGGCCAAAGCTTTCCTAGGGTTTCATGGCAAACTAGGAAAGGTAAATGCCAAGAAGGGTTCATCCAATGTGAAGTATAACCAGTGGAAAGCTCTCCACAATGCCATCAAAGATCATGGTCTTGAAGGTACATCAAGAAACAAAAAGGCAGAGGTATGGGAATCACTAGACAAAGTATTTTCCTACTGTGGTAAGACATCCTGGGGCAAAAATGATCTGCCAAATTTCAAGAAAGTGCTCAATAACTTCAGAAGTGCAATGAAAGATGCTTGGGATCAGGAATTCACACATTACATGGTAAGTTTTTTATTCCTTTTTAATATGTACATACTTTTAGTTTGGAAGCATATGATTAATCTCATACTTACTAATTATTGACACACTTTTACTTTGCCAGCAGATAATTTACAATCACACTCCCTGGTTTGTAAAGAGATGGGGCTCCCTGTCCATATGGTCTACACAAGGCATGGAGAAATCCCATTATCAAGCAAGAACCAAGTTTTTCAAGCATACAAGACATGGAGGAGGTGCAGTGAAGGCAAACAGCTTGCTTGAGGTTTTCCAATGGTTCTATAGACAAATATGGCATAGAACCAGATCAAAAATGACAAAGAAAGCACTATTGAACTCAGATTTAGCAAATGCCTTACACAGGAACAAGCAGAAAAGACAAAATTCATATAATAGTTCATCTGCAAATGAAAAATTCTTACAATGCCTAGCTACAAGAGAGAGACAAGGTAGAAAGTGGGCCAAAGTACAAGTTTGAGCAAAGTCAGTCTTTTGATGAAGGTACATCAACTTCACCCCTAAACTTCAGAAACTTCTGCTTATTGTAGCCTATCATTTGTCTCTTGAGGTCCCCAGAGTGGGCAAGCACATAGGATGCCATTGTTGCAAAATAACCAGCTCTAGAACCAGTAAGGCCAGGGAAGAATCCAAAAATTCTGATGGCTTCCTCCTTTTCCACCAATATTAACTTATCTAACCTTGGAGGAAGCTGATATGAACCAACAACCTTTGCAAGTGCTTTAATTGCAAGCATTGGCAGCAATGGTTCTCTTGTAAACTTGTTATGGAATATAATGACAGTCTCTTTGTTGAGCTTCCCAATAAAGTGTCCCAAGCTCTGGTTCCTTCCTAAATTTAAGGGTCTGGAACCCTTCCCCCTGCCAAGGAATTTGTCTGTGTCCAGTATTTCAATCTGCAAAAATATGTCTTGGTTAATTGTTCAGCACATTAATAAGACAGGGCAAAATGGTCATTAACATACCTTAGGAGACTCATCCTCCTCAAACAAGGCAGGTTCCCATATATCAATGGATCTAGTTGGCCTTACTTCATAATCTCTGGTCTTTTCCTCTCCCATATGCTCTATTTTAAGCCTTTTCTGGATCTCATTGAACTCCTCTTCAGAAGGTACACCCTGTTGCTCATATCTCAGAACAATGTCCTGCACATGCTTTCCAACACTTGAGCTGTCAATAAAATTTTCTACCTCTGTGTCCAAGACTGCTAAGGGGCAAGGTGAGTAATCAATAAATCCTATGTCATTAGATCCCCACTCAGCCAAAACTGCCAAAGCATAATCTTCCCTTAGATCAAAAAGATGTTGAATGTCATTCAGCAAAACATATTCCTTTTTGTTAACTTTGTATGTGGGAAATGTTGTTGTGCAATGCAAAGGATCAACATCTTCATCCTCAATGTCAACATTCTCCACTTTAGTGATGTTTTCTGCTTTAAATTTTGCAATGTCCAGCATCTCAGTGCTTTGTAGCTTCTCTTCCTCTTCATGGAACTCCATCTCTATCTCCTCTTTCTCCTGGTCCTCCTCAGCCTAGGAAATCTGCTTTGGAATCTCTTTGCCCTCTCGTGTTGGGAGTACACTGAAGAAAATGATAAGTCCAAGGTCATAATCTACCAACTGGCAATGCATATTACCATGAAATTTGCAAGGCTTTATGATCTTTTGCCAGTCTGGATGAAGGCTTGACCACTTGTTTGCAATACCTGTCCTTGACAAGCTACCTGCTTTGCATATATCAACAAAATGAACAAGATTGTCAAGCCCGTGATCTCTGATCAATTCTGTATATATCTCTTTCAAGTCACTAATTTGTGTAGAGAAGCCATCCACAAGTGCTTGAAGATCAAAGGCAGCATTAAAAATCTGTTTGACACTTTGAAATCTTGTAAGTTCATTAACTTTGTAAAGAAAAGACATCAGCCTGTCATTAGTGGTCTCTTGTATATCCTCTGTATCCATTATGACAATCCACAAATGCTCAGCTGAAAAAGAGAAAAGAGAAGTCTATCAAGACATTAACCACCCTTCTTTATATCAAGTCTACAAACAAATTAAAAGCATAAAATTGTCAAGCAAATTAAGCGCAAGCAAAAAAGAATTACATAAAATTGTGACATGCTAAGTTTGTCACTTTCTATGCGAACTGTGAGGGGTTAAGAGAAACTCGGCACTCACTAACTACGCGCACGGAGTGACACTTGGTACGCGATTTCCTATTGCTAGGAAGAGGTCGACGTCTCCCAAAATCGCGCACGGGTGTCGCTTGGAGGGTTGGAGGCTTAATTTCTAAGCCTTGTGAATGACAATAAGCGAAAAAACGGGTTGGGTAGGTTCCTTTTATGGCCAAAAATGCCGCCTCGGGGGGTGTGCAAATCGGTTGCCGCCTCGAAGTTTGGTCCAACGGCTAGTTTTTATGTGCCTAGGGACTTGTGCCATGCACCCTATATAAACCTCCTCAGAGCCCAAACTAAGCGCATTTTGAAGGAGGTTTTACCCGGTTCTCGCACTTCCACAACCCAAAACTTCGAGCGCTTTGACCGTCACCCCGTGTGCGATATTCGTAAGTGAGAAGACTTTGCCTCCTTTGTCATTTCGCGTACGGAGTTTCAAAGCAATGTGTTCCACTATGTCCACAAGTGTGATCATGTTTACGATGTGTACCGCAATGTGTGCCACTATTTTCACCATGCATACAATATGTGTCTCAAGAGGTTTAAGAGGTTTTCACCGCTTGGGACTCCCGTCACCCCATGCGCGATATTGGTAAGTGAGAGGACTGTGCTCCCTTCGCAATTTCGCGTACGGAGTGTCACCGCCTCTTTGTACCGCTCCGTCACCCCGTGCGCGATCACCGTAAGTGTGAGGACATTGGTCCCTTTGTGATTTCGCGTACGGGGTGTCACCGCAATGTGTTCCACTATGTACGAAAATGTGTGCCACTATGTCGAAAAGGAGGAGTTTACTTTGATAAAGTAATAATAAAAATTAAATATACATCGTTTACTTTTTTTACTAATGTTTGTTGTGTAACAATCATTCCTATCCCTTTTGAAGATGGCAAGGACCAAGAAGACTGCAAGGAAGGTTGATAAGCCGGTTGATAAGCCTCTATCCAAAGATGAAGAAGAAGCTCAGCCTAGCAAAGCTTCAGCTGGTACTTCCAAACCAAAGAAGAGCACATCTCAGAGGAAGGACCCTAAACCAAGCACACCTGACCCTCAACCAAGCAAAAGAAAAACTACACATCAGAGGAAAGCTTCCAAGCCACTGCAGCTTAAGCCTCTCCTTACAAAGATAAAGTTCAAGCACGGGGTCAAATGTCTAAGAGAGATAAGGAAGGCCATAAAGGCCATCAATCTTGCAATTCCCAAACTGCCCTTCCAAAGACTATGCAGACAAGTTGCAGAGGAGTACAAGATTGACATGAGGTGGACTAGAAATGCATTGGCATGTATCCAGGAGGCTTCTGAGGACTTTATGATTGAGCTTTTCCAAGATGCCTATATCTGTGCAGCTCATGCCCATAGGCTTACTTTGATGGACAAAGACATGATCACTCTCAGGAGGCTAAGATACAAGTTTTCAAGAATGTTGGAGCCTGTCCCTATGCATGATATTAAGGCCTTTAATATTCTCAACATTCCTCCATGGAGGAAGCCCAAGGAGCCTGAAGTAGGAGTAGTTGATATTACTGAAGAAGAGGAAAAGGAAAGGAAAAAGAGAGCAAAGGAAGACAAGGAAATTGCAGAGAGAAAGGAGCTTGACCTGTTGGAACCTCAGCTAGTGCCCCTCTTGAGGAGTGTCAATCCTACTGGTTTTGTTGTCGCTCTATTCAGTGAGGAGGATCCTAGGGAGGATTACAATTCACTTGACTCTGAGACCTTGGAAATTCTCAAGGACTGGACCAAGGAGATGAATTCTCCACTCCTTATCACATGCCTCAGGTTGTTTTTGTTTTCCTTTGTATTTTTGTTTATAGCAAGAACTCTTTATATAACAATATCTTGTACCAGGATAATGATGCATACATATGAGCCAGACCTTCAACAAAAGGTGGAATTTTTAGACCCTTCTATCTCCCACTTTCTCAGGACAGAGACAAATATTAGAGAGCTCACAAAGTGGTTGATTCATGTGGACTTGGAAATCTGTGAAATTTTCTTGATTCCTTATCATGAGAGGTAAGTTTCCTACCTACACCTTGTGAAGAGAATTTACTAATTCATGTTAGAAGGCTAACTGAGGCTTGTTTTTATAGCTCACATTGGAGTTTAATTGCAATTGATATTGTGAAAAGAAAATGCTACTTTGTCAATTCTCTTGCTGGAGTACATGGTCAAGCAAAACTGTAAGTATAGTAGCAGACACATTTTGTAAACCACAAGAAGAACCTCAAGCACATACTTTTAATAAAGAATTTTTGACAGTGCTGCTACAAGATTTATAGAGACACTGGAGAATTGTCCACCCATGCCAAAGATGCTGACTGAAATCCAATTTTCAGTTGTGAAGGTTGGAATTCTTTATGCTTTGTTCACTTCAATGGATTATCCTGAAATATTTTTTCCCATAAATACATGTAATGAGTTGCAGGTTCCAATCCAGCCTGAAAGCCATTCATGTGGATGGAGGGTAGTGACAAATGCCAAGCTCCTCTTGGACTTCATATACTGCAATGACAATCAGAATATAGAAGTATAGCATATTTCATATTTGCCAGCTGTATTTTTTCTCATTTTATTGTTCCTAAAACTTGCTTTCTATTGCCTTGTATAGATCAACAGAGAGTGCTATAGTGAGAACCATGTATGGTTGACAAGAGCAAAGATTATCAAGTATATGATTGAAGCAAATGGACAACTGCAAGAGGTATTTAAAGATGATGATGTTGAAGAGAAGGGGAAAGCAAAGCTAGAAAAGGAAAAGGGGAAAGCAAAACTAGAAGAGGAAAAGGGAAGTGAAGAGGAAGAAGAGAGTGGTGAGTAGGAAAAGGCAAGTGAAGAGATGGATGATAAGAGAAAGAGGAAGCAGACCTCAAGCCCTCCTGCCAAAGAGCCCACAAGAAAATCTCCCAGGACAAAAGAGCCCACTGCAAAAGCACCAACCCCTAGGGACAGGAAAACTCCTAGCAGAAAACTATTCTAGCTTTTTGTAGCCCACTCTAATTGTAGCCCACTTGTATCAAGCTTCCCACTTGTATCCAATTGTCTATTCTATAGCCCACTTGTATCCAATTGTCTATGTAATTGCAAATATTTGAAATTGAATACATTTTGATCACCTTGTTTTAAGACTGTGTTACAAAATCAAATCATTGAAGTGAAATCATTGATGTTTGGAAAAGTTTCATTTCAATAACAAAATAAAGATCCTTTTAGATCTTTATTTCAATAAGATCCTTGCAGGTCATGTGATACAAAAAAAGATCCTTGCAGGTCATGTGATACAAAATAAGATCCTTGCAGGTCATGTGTTACAAAATTGCTTTGAAGGATGTTCAAGGCACCAAATGTACAATGCCATCCAAGATGTCCTTGCACTGTAGCCTCTTTTCATTCCTTTTTGATACCTACAAAAACAATCCAAGTTAAATAAAGAACCAATAAGAGAACAAGAGACTTTTAGGGATGACAGTTACCTGTCCACCATTTATTTGAAAGCAGAATGTTGTGGGCAGTTCAATTTCATCATTTTGCAGGTCCAATCTCAATTGATGTAAGCTACACATGCCTCTTATCTTTACAATTGACAGATGCTCATTGTTTACCCATATATCAATGTCTTCTATTGGGCTGTCAATGAAGTCCTCCATGTCTTGATCAAGTGGAGTTAGCTGACCACCAACATAGTGCCATCTTCTGTAATAAAATGACATAATGAAGTTTTGTGTCCCTATCATGTATTTGCAAGCAATTGAGCCAGTTTGCACATTACAAGTGATTCCATTCACTGTTTTGGTGTTCCAACCCTCATCCACAAATTCAAGTACATTTGCTGAGTCTAAAGTCTTCACTGAAAACATTGTTCTAGATTTTCTGACTTCAGCATTAGAGAAGAAGTCTACAAAAACTGTAATGGGCATGAATATAGAAATTCTACTCTGTTTGCTTGCTATGTTTGCTTTCAAACACTTTTGAATCTCACAAAACAGTTTGCACCTGTAGCCCTCACTTGTATTTGAGCTAGGGAGTGACCATTCTCCACTTTTGAAATCAGGCAAGTCTAGCTTGGTTGTGGCTCGAAGTTCTCCAGTCCTTCTAGGTGGAACATAATAATGGTCAAAGAAGAATATTCCATTCTCTGCCAATGTTAACCCTCACGGCACACGGACACCCATCACCTACGATGGATGCGTATTATGTATTTGGTAGAGTCAGGTACCGGGCTTGTCGGTCCAATAGGGAAAGGTAGAGTGATCGCCGATGAGAGGCGCACTTTAACTTGGACATTCAAGGGATTAGTTGGTTAAGCATGGGCGCCCAAGTGTGAATGGGGTGAGCTCCTATAAAAGCCAACTAAACCTAATTTTTACTCATTCTCTCATTTGTGCAATTGAAGAGTGCTCTTGCTCCATCTCCATCTTCTTCTTCTTCACCTCCTTGTGTGTGTGTGTGTGAGAGAGAGAGAGAGAGGGAGAGTGTGTGTGCGATCGAGCATTACGAAGGCACGACGGCGGCGAAGCGGTTGAGCGCGGCACGACTGCAGCTTCTTCTTCATCGCGGCGAGGAATCCACCACGAAGGCGAGCGTAGAGCGGTGAGTGACACACCCTTTGTTTTCTTGAGCTTGCTAGTTTAGGCTTGTTGTGTGCTTGGAGCCGTTTGTGGCTCGCATACGGTGTATTGGCAAGTCCCTTGCTTCGACAGTGCGGCAAGGAGCGCACAGCCAATGAACCCTTAGTCCTCCCCTTGTATATTTCTTCACCAATTGATCCATGACACACATCCAGAATATTTATAACACATTCTACTAGCTGCCATTCCATAATGTTTGAAGGATACAAATCTATACAACAAATAACCTTATACAACATGCATTACAAATAAGGATTTAAGTTAAGAGACTTACAGTTTGGTCTATGTAATGGCAAAGCAGAACTCTTTGAGTCAATATGTAGATCTTTATGCATGTACACATGCTGCACCAGCACCTCTTTGATTGATTTTTTGTTGTCGCCAAAGCTGAAATCTTTAACAATACCCTTCCATCCCGCCAAGAAAGAGTTTTTGGTGGAAGACTTTATTCTCTTGTTCTGTTGCATCAGTATCCACGTTCCTTTGTGTATAGTTATTGGAATCCATTCTCCATTTTGATCAGTCGTGTTGTAAGTGACAATGGCTTCAATGGAAGTTCTTGGTCGTTTTGATCGTGATGAAGATTCCATGGTGAAAAAAGAAATGAGCAGAGAAGTTTAGCCCGAGTTCAAGAGAAGAATAAGCAGAATGTACAAAAAACGGTTCAAATCTGGAAAAGATCATGAGATAGAATCCAAACGTTGTTTTATGATGACGACGTGCAAAATGAAAACAATATAATATGAGAAGTACGTCTTTCTAAAAGCGACAGCTATTGAATGCCTTTGCACTTTTACTTGTTTACATTGCTATTTACCAGCTCAAAGTTGCGGTAAAGATAGAATATTTGCTTTTTTTGTGAGTTTTCAAAAATAGAGGTTCCGTAACGGAAGCTCTTCAACCATTGGTTGAGACCACTCTCTCTCTACACGCTAAAAGGCACAAAAATGACCTCAAAATTCCCCTAATGGTGTTTGAGCACATCTACAATAGCATGCCCTTTGATACCAAGAGTATTTAAAACACATTGGCCTCATAAAGTATAATTGGTACTGCTTTCTTGTATCTATTCCTCACAAAAACTTATGTTCCTCATTCAAAAGCTAAAGCATTTCTGACGCTTTTTTATTCTTTCGAGTGCATGTAGCTTACAACTTTCCATCCACTTCCAAGTGCTTTAAACTACCTTCAACTAGATTTTACAAAAATATTTGACTCTTTAAGCCACCCAAAAGTTGTCAAGACACCCTTATGTATGTAGTTTTGATATCACTGACCACCTACAAGTGCTATCTAAACTACTAGCAAGTGGTTCAGAACCTTTTCCAAACCACTTTCAAAGCATTTGCAAGTGGAGGCGAAGACCTAGCAAGTGATCTAGAAGGCCTTTGCAAATGCTTTAGAACCACTTTCTTGTGTATGTAGTAGTTTCGATCTCATAGACTACCTGCAAGTGCTATTCAAACCACTAGCAAGTGGTTGTGAACCACTATCAAGTGCTATCTTAGTCACTAGCGACTAGTTTTGAACCACTGGCAACTGGTTCAGAACCACCTGCAAGTGCTATCTAAACCACTAGCAAGTGCAATCTTAACCACTATCAAAAGACTATCTTAACCACTGCAAGTGGTTCTGAACCACTGGAAAGAGGTTCTTAACCACTAGCAAAAGGTTCAAAACCACTGGCAAGTGCTATCTTAACCACTAGCAAAAGGTTCAAAACCACTAGCAAGTGCTAGCTTAACCACTAGCAAGTGGTTCAGAACCACTTTCAAAGTGCTTCAAGTGGAATAGAAGACCTAGCACGTGGTCCAGGAGGCTTTTGCAGGTGGTTCAGAACCTCTTTCAAATGGTTCACTTGCTAGTGGCTACTAGTTTACATAATGAAGGTAGTTTTGAACCATTGGCAAGTGCTATCTTAACCACTAGCAAAAGGTTCAGAACCACTGGCAAGTGCTATTTTAACCACTAGAAAGTGGTTCAAAACCACTTTCAAAATGCTTGCAAGTGGAATAGAAGACCTAGCAAGTGGTCCAGAAGGCCTTTGCAAGTGGTTCAGAACCTCTTTCAAGTGGTTCTTAACCACTTGCTAGTGGCTACTAGTTTACATAATGCAAATGGTTTTCAACCACTTGCATGTGGTCCATAGTTCACAAGTGGTATATCTTGCACTTCTGCTCACAAACCGCTAATTTTTATCTTCTACAAAAGCCCTAAGAAAAACTACTAAAAAAATTTAAAATCAGCTCATAATAAGACATCTTGCAAGGCACACAACAAAATGGTCGATTGAATAGCAAATCATGTTTCTATATTAGAAATCGGTATAGAACTCCACAATACAATGTTGATTTTTTTCCCATTTTACAAAACAAAAGAAGTCCTCATCATGAGTTACGCTATCAAACTCATCATGGGTATTTACATACATGATGTATTTACATACATGATCAGAGGTACACAACTCTTAAGATTTCTGTTGAGACTAGAGATCAGAAGGCAGCCTTTTATAACGTGGTAGTGGAGGTGGCGGAGGCACCACTTTGCCTTTACTGCTTGATAAATTTTCCCTCACAGATTCAACGTTTCGAAGTTGCTGCCACCTTCTTCTTCTAGCATCTAGTTTACAAGCATTGATCAGCTCCTATTGATTTTTCGTTTTCTTCCACTCATAGAAAAATGGAAAAACTTCATGATGCATAAACTTCTCCCATTGGTCTTTCTTCTAGTGCTGTAGAGAAGGCAAGATAACATAGGAGTCTTTGTCGTTCATGTAGCACCTCGGATATTTATCATCTAGTAGGAGGGTGTTATCTTTGTTGATTGTGGAAACCCTTTCCAAAAAGTGCCCAAGACTAGAAAGAGCATTTGTTCCCCTTGCTCATCAATCCATGAGATTCTACTGCATGCCTCCTTTGCAATCCACCCTTTCAAACACTTGCGGGCTTGAGGAAAGCACAATTCTAACCTCTTTTCTAGGTCTCGGTAGGGGCTTGTGTTCCAGACGTACACTTCAACAATCTAGCTAGCCCCAAGAACAAACTACTCTGCAAAATGGTGCACATAGTGGTTCAAATTATTGTCATGCTTCACCTTCCAAAAGCGCAGCATGTCCACGTTAGGCGGGGTTGGTCCCTCTCTCTTGTCGTGAGTGACAATAAGGAGATCATTAAAATTAATGATCAAGGCAGGCCTATTATCCTCCAAAAGGTGAGGGACATGAAAATAAGTTACTAGGGGTGTCTCCTGATCAAAGTGCCCTAGGTCTTCTTGAGCAAAATGCCAGTGCCAACATTACCAATCACTTGTATTTTTACTACAACGCCCAAAGAACCACACCCAATAAATTGTAGTAAGATTGACACCATGAGACAAAAATTATATCTTATATTCAAAAATAAGTAAATAGCACAAAAATCACATGGAACTTAAATTTTCCAATGTGCACGGGTTCTGGGGGGGTCTTGATTAGTACTTTTCTTTGGATCTGGATGATGCACTTCTTCCTCCTGTTGTCGCTTGCATTTATTCCTCAAGGTATCTGCAATTACTAGTAATGTCTCCACATCCTATGCGTCCTCCACTGTATCCATGGTTTCCAATTCTGGGATCACAATAAGGTTTAGGGGAAAAAACCAAAATCTTCTCGAACAAAAATGAAACACTACATATATGCACTTCATTACCTTCCTGGTTGTCGGTTGAGATCTTGCTGGAGTCATGTCCAATAGTTTCCTTGCCATGGTTCTCAACCACGAAGGGTTGAGCGTCGGGGTCCTCCATTCTATCCCCACTTTTTACAACAATCTTGCCATGCTGAAAATCCTCATATAGCTCTATGTTGTTCTTGTCAAGTTCAAACAACTATGTATTGTTCTTGTCAAATTCACGCAGACAAGAACTTTTTGTGAAGAAAAAATTCATGTTAAGGGGCTTATCTAATGAGACAAGTGGATTTAAGCTGAGTATAGTGAACCCACCCTTCGGCTCTGTGTACTCAATTCCGAGTGCCCATCACTTGGCAATTTTTGGAATCTTTACTATGCACAAATGGGTGAGTGCACTCTGCCATAGTGCCACATAGAACTGCAAAGCAAAATGGGTGATATTTTGTGTTGACGTTCTAGTGAGAATACCCCTGCCATGTGGTTAACTGAGAGGGGTTTCCCACATGCAACACAATCACCCCCAATACACACAAACGGTTTCAAAACAGAGGCTTTGGTCGGCGGTGAAGGGACAATGATGCCTCTACCCTTTTCTTGGATATATTGGATGGCTGTATCCAAAAATTCTCTTCAAGACGTCAAGGCTTATAATTCAAATTCCAAAGCCATATTCCTATGCTGCCAACCATAGCATAAAAAACAGCGGAGAGTAAGATCAATTCATGCTTGGATGGACTTAAAGTGCACAAGTTTAAATGCTTCTATTCAACTTCTTCTAAATAATTCAAAGAAAAATAAAAAATGTTTGACAAAATCTTATCAAGATGCTTTCTAGGCATTTTTGAGTGCTTTCTAACCACTTGTTTAGCACTTTTTAACCACCTATTGAGCACCTTAGAGCACTTTCTAACCACCTGGTCACCACTTTCCAAGCACCTAGCTACCACTTTCTTGGCAACATAAAGCATTTCAATTCACTTTCTAACCACCTATTTAGCAACATTGAGCACTTCAAAGCACTTTTTTATTACCACCAAGTCACCACTTTGTACTCCTTGTGGGCAGAGAAAGTGCTTCAAAGTGCAGATTGGTTCCTTGAAAGCAAGTACTTTCTAAGCACCGTTCAACGTTGTGGAGCACTTCATAGCAGTTTCTTCACTCAATCCGTACCACTTGGTCTAAACTTCATAACCACATAGTAAGCAGTTTTAAGAGCTATGTCAAAGTACTTCAAAGTACTTTCAAGGACCCTTTCGGAACTTTCTCACCACTTTCTTACCAGCTACTAAGCCCTTTCAAGAATATTGTTGTTAGGGCTTAGTTCCCTAATAGTAATGCAGGGTAATTACACAGCAAGCTGCATACAACATGGCTTTACTACACAACAGAAAACTGCAAAACATCATTGACACAAATAAACTGTACTGTATTACTGCAAATTTTGCATCATGTAAGCACACGCTACAGCCCCCTGCTGAATAAAGTTCGACACACATGCCAAGAACAAGCCAACGACTCACTACTCTCAACCGCCATGATGCGCAAAGAACTAGATTGTACGCTTAAAGCTTACCTACTTAAAACTAACCACCATAGGTGTAAAAACACCCTTAGAGTTCAAAGGTTTCAACCTTGTTTACAAACCGTGCATAACAATTGTAGGCACCATTGAGAACTTTAAGCACTTTCTAAACACCTGATTATCACTTTCTTGGCACCATAAATCATTTCAAATCACTTTCAGACCACCTATTGAGAAACAATGAGCACGTCAAAGCACTTTCTTACCACCTAGTCACCACTTTTGCTGGAATTAGGGTTGCAAAGAAACACACATATCTTGGAGAAGACGAAGGAAGCTCAAGGCACACAATAGAGAGTGTGTTACTTAGTGTGCTATGGAAAGATAGATAGCCCTAGAGTGATGGGCGTATATACAATGCACGGGGGAAAAAACCTCCTAAAGAGGGAAAAAATGCCCCGGCCGTCCTAGTGTGTTCACACACATCACTACCACATGTATATGGTAACAAATCCCCCCTGAAGTGATGCAGTGAACGAGAGGTGGCACATGAGTAAAGGGAAGTGCCATGCCCTGAGGACAGGATCAGTCCACAAAGGGGAGTAAGCCCAAAGCTTTGCGGAAAGCTTCAAGCTTCTCACGAGACAATGCCTTTGAGAAAAGATCTGCAACGTTGTCCTGTGTTGGCACATAAGCCAAGCTGATCTCTTCTGCTCAGAGCCTCTCCCTGACATAGTGGTAATGCACCTCAATGTGCTTTGTGTGAGCATGAAAAACTGGGTTCCTCGCAACTACGAATGCGCTTTGACTGTCAGTGTAGATAGTGTTGGCAGTGTCCTGTCCAACACCCAAATAAGCCATTAGGCGTCTGAGCCATACACACTCAACCGTAGCTGTGAAGACTGCCCTGTACTCAGCCTCACAACTCGAAGTGGCCACAGTAGGTTGCTTCTTGCTCAACCATGATATACATGAACTGCCAAGCATGAAACAAAAACCACTTGTGGACACTCGCGTGTCAAAACAACCAACCCAATCTGAGTCCAAAAAAGCATGTAAGTCTGGCGGCAATGATCCCCCCTTGGGATAAAACAAGCCAAGATGTGAAGTGCCACTAAGGTAGCGGAAAATCCTCTTGACAGCTTGCCAATGCTTAGACTCTGGGCTATGCATAAATCTGCTGACCTGTGAGACTGCAAACTGAATATCCGGCCTTGTGTTGCATACATAAATGAGGTAGCCAACATCAGTTTGGTAAAGAGTGACATCAACAGGATCGCCAACATCATGTAGACTCAACTTCAAACCTGTTTCCATGGGAGTGGCGATAGGTTTTCAATCCTCAAGTCCAAACTTACATAGCAATGTATCTATGTAACTTTTCTAACACAAGGCAATACCACCATCACACTGCTTAAACTGTATACCCAAGTAATGATGCAACAGCCCCAAATATTTCATCTTGAAAGTAGCATTCAAATCAGCCTTAAATTCAGCAATATGTCTCTCATTTGGTCCAGTGATCAACAAATCATCAACATAAAGAACCACAATGAGAAGTACATCACCCTCACACTTTACATACAATGTGCTTTCTGTTGGACTGTTACGAAAGCCTCGTTTAACCAAATGAGTGTCAGCTTTCTCATACCAAGCACGAGGAGATTGCTTCAACCCATACAAAGCCTTCTTACATCTGCACACTTTGTCCTCTTGTCCTTTTATGACAAAACCGCGAGGCTGCGTTACATAAACTTCCTCAAATATGTCATCATTCAAGAAAGCAGTAACAATGTCTAATTGATGTACATCCCAACCAAAATGAGTTGCCAATGCACATAGAAAATGTACAGTAGTCATACAACAAGTGGGAGCAAAAGTCTCTTCATAATCTATGCCTTTTTGCTGTGCATAACCTTTTGCAACAAGTCGAGGCTTATGGCGATCGATCTCACCATCCGGCTTGCCTTTCAACTTGTAAACCCACTTCGTACCAATGGCCTTTTTGCCAGGAGGCAAATCACATAAATTCCATGTGTCATTTTCTATAAGTGCATCATATTCTGATTGCATGGAAGCCATCCAATTTTCTGAATTCTGTGCTTCATCAAATGATAGAGGCTCCTCAACATCATGTAAACTAGACACATCCAAAGCATAACAATTTGATGCATAAGATGCATGGCGAGAGCCTGAACGTGTACGACTAGGCAAAGGTGCATCCAATTTACTGTCACGCAAAGTGTGCACCAGCCATTTTGGCATACCTCTAGCCTGCTCATTTTCAACCCTTTCCTCATCAAGTACATCATGTACATCTGCATCAGTAATAGGCTGATCTAAAACATTTTCAGAAACCCCCATAGGCTGTACATTTGCCTCATTGGAACTTACATTCGTATTTCCACCACTGAAAAGAGGCAACAAAGTGTCATAAATGTCCTGTGAGATTACATTACTGTCTCTAGTACATGACAGCAAGGGCTGAACAGAATCTTCCACAAACACTACATCGCGAGAAACCAGAAACGTTTTCTTTGCAGATGATACAACCTGTAACCTTTGCTTTCAGCACTATAACCAACAAAAATACATTTGACAGCCTTATCATCCAATTTTTTACGCTGCACTTGTGGCACCAAAGCATATGCCAAATAGCCAAAAACACGCATGTGCTCAATAGAAGGCTTTCTATCATGCCATGATTTGTATGGAGTAATAGACTACAAAGCTTTCGTAGGACACTTGTTAAGTACATAAGTGGCACACATGATGGCCTCAAGCCAAAAAGAATGCGGCAAAGCTTGACTTTTGACCATACATCGTGCCATTTCCGTTAGTGACCTGTTTTTCCTCTCAGCAACACCATTTTGCTGAGGTGTATAAGGCACTATACATTCGTGTTTTATCCCACAACTAGCCAAAAATGCATTAAATTCATGAGACATATACTCCCCCCCTCGATCGGAACGGAGGGTGCCCATAGTACATTTCGAGACATTTTCAGCCATAGCCAGAAATTGTTTGAAGCACATAAAAACTTCGGACTTTGCTTTAAGCGGAAATACCCATGCATGCCTGGAGTAATCATCAACGAAAGTCACGAAGTATAGGTAATTGCCCAAGGACGGAGTTTGCATGGGCCCACAAACATCACTATGCACAAGCTGCAACCTGCATGTGGCCCGAACTGAACCATCCTTTGGAAATTTAGAACGCTGCATCTTACCCAAATACAGCCTTCACAAACATGTTTGACAGGTGCTTCAAGAGGCGGAAAAGAAGCAACCATATCAGATTTCTACAAACGCAGCAAACTGGCAAAATTCAGATGACCAAAATGTGCATGCCAAAGTTTTGCATCTGAAATAGCCCCTGAATCTGCAACAGCATTTGCAAAATTTTGTCCACACTTGTCATACAAAGTGAGCTTATACAGCGCACGGCACAAAAGCCCAGATGCAACAATTTCATCACCAAAACTGAGATCATGAATTGTACATCTGTCATCCACAAATTTGACTACAAGTCCAAGTCTAGCAAGTGCGGATACAGACAAGAGATTCTTCTTGATCCCAAGTACATAAAGTGCATCAACAAGTGTGAAGGAACTACCATTAGCAGCAGTGAGCACAATCTTTCCAACTCCCTGAACTGGATAAGAGGCGTTGTTGGCACAAGTGACTGAATTCCCATGAGGGACAGACTTGAGAGAGGCAAACAATTCACGATGTGAGGTAAAGTGCTTTGTAGCACCACTGTCGAAATACCACACATGTGAATCTGCAGCAACTGATAAGCATGCATCATGGACAACAGGATTGTAAGTGCACTCTGTACTAAAAGCCCATTCTGCATCAACATCACACTACAAGAGGCTATTCATATTAGCGACGCTCACACAGCGACGCTCAAAAAAACTTTCCCGGCGTCGCTATGAGCGTCGCAAATTTCTTTGTAAATTTGCGACGCTCATAGCGACGCCGGTTGGGCTAAAAACATAACCGAGCGCGCCCAAAAACTCAGATCTCAGATCTGAGTTTTTCAGCGCCCTCAAGCAAGGAGCAGGTAACTCTCTCCCTCTCTCTCTCTCTCTCTCTCTCTCTATCTCTATCTCTCTCTCTCTTTTTCTTCTCCACACACACACACACACACACACACACACACACACACACACACACACACACACGAGGAGAGGAAGGAGAGCCAGGTATGCTCCTTCCCTCTCCTTATTCTCATGTTCCCTTCCCCTTTTTCTCTCTCCCTCTCTCACACACACATACACACACACACATAGTGTTTTTGAGAGAGAGAGAGAGAGTACAAACATTAAAAAAAAACGCACACACACATACATAAACAAAGAATGCACACACACATTGAGAGAGGAAAAGAGAGAGAGAGAGCATGCATAAACAAAAAACGCACGCATTGAGAGAGGAAAAGAGAGAGAGAACATGCATAAACAAAAAACGCACACATTGAGAGAGGAAAAAAGAGAGAAAACATGCATACGATCCAAAAAAACGCACACACATTGAGAGAGAAAGAGAGAGAAACTAATTTAACGTCGTAGGAAACTAATTAAAATTAAAAGACCTAAAGATCTAGCCGACGAGGAGTTGAACTCAAGACCTATTATTCAAGAGAGAAATGGCATAATCAATCTATCATACTTGGCATGGGTGATAGAAAGGTTATACCATTTATCTCTTTTTATTGGCACACACATCCACACACGCGCACACACACAAGAAGAAGAGAGTTATAACGTCGTAGGAAACTATCTTAAAAGACGTTAAAGATTAGGTTAGATGTAGACTTACGTTAAATTAGATTTAGGTTTATTTAAGTTAAATTAGATTAGATTTAGGTTTATTTTTAACTAGATTTACGTTTATTTACGCTAGATTTAGATTTACGTTATATTAGATTAGATTTAGGTCTCCATAGACTGCGATGCCTGCATGAAGCGGGTGAAGAAAGCCCTCAATGGAATATAAGGTATTGCTGCCTTCACTCATGGTGGGCTCCGTCGATCCAAAAGTACTGGTGAAATGTCTTCAGAAGATAGGGAAGAAGGTGGATCTTCAGGGCGGCAAGAGTCACTACATCCCCGACACAATGACCATCTAGACAACCTCTAGTCATTCAACAGCAACTTCAAAGTTAGTAACAAGAGCAAGAACGGTCTAAAGGGCCAATTGCTGTCGTCAGATGTGTATGGAGATGAGGCAGCATCACCGCCGGAAGTTAACTCTCACATCTTTAGTGATGAGAATGCCAACTCTTGCCGAGTTATGTGAAAAATTATGTGTTAAATCAGTTTTAAGGTTCTTATAATCCCTGTTAGTTTAGTTCTTTGTTTTTAATATAACATAATTTACGTTAGATTTAGATTTATGTTATATTAGATTAAACTTAGGTTTATTTAGGTTTACCCACACACACACACACACACACACACACACACACACACACACACACACACACACAAGAAGAAGAGAGTTTTAACGTCGTAGGAAACTATCCCAAAAGACGTTAAAGATTAGGTTAGATGTAGACTTACGTTAAATTAGATTTAGGTTTATTTTTAGTTAGATTTACGTTTATTTAGATTTACGCTTATTTACGTTAGATCGAGTCCACGCAAGAATTACTTACGGTTTAGGGTTTAGAGTTAGACGAACAGTGAAAAGATCTACTGTGAAAAGATGTTAAGATGCTGTGAAGTGCTACAAGCTAGAGAAGAGGCAAAGGGGTTTTGTCCACTACATGCAGTATCATGTAGACGTGGGTGTGTAGATTTCTTGTACCCACAAATATAGTTATTGACCAATAAAGACGAGATTATAACCCGGTGGTTTTGATCTCCGTGCACCTCTAGACCGAGGTGTGCGGGGATTGGACATGACTAGAGAATGTGAGGTAAAGAGGGAGAGAGAGAGAGAGAGAGAGAGAGAGAGAGAGAGAGAGAGAGAGAGAGAGAGAGAGAGAGAGAGAGAGATAAGACGAAGAATGCCAATAGAATATTAAATTTGTTGTCCAGGTTATAAGATTTTTATCCTCATTATGAGTAGTGACGAGGATGTGGGACCGTCCAACCGAAACACCTATCTCTCAACGAGGGTCTTATGTCCTTGTAATCAATGCAAGCATGCTGTGCGACGGACAAGACGTGTTTCTTTGCATCACGTTCGCGAATTTGGGGAGTTCAATCCATCTATTATAGATCGACTTGTTGCCAATTATAACTCGTCGGACTCTGACGCTGGCCAACAAGCAGCAATCTTGCAACCCAATAGACGTATTCGCAGGCGCTTTGGTCAAGCAGCATATGTGAGGCCACAAGATGTAGCCTCTGACAGCTCGGGGGATGATCATGCAGAGCACATTCCCAACGAGGCAATGTTTGAGCCCGAGATTGATGAAATGATCGAGACGATCATGGATTCAGAAAGGCTTATCTATGATGATATGAAAAGTGAAGCCGATACGCCATTGTATAATGGAGCACGTACGTCTAGATTGAAAGCACTCCTGGTTCTTCTCAACATGCAGGCAAAGTTTGGATGGAGTGACACTAGCGTCACAACGCTTTTCAGGTGATCTATTACAATTAGTTTACTTTAATAAAACTCTAAATGTATAATGATCTGATAGATTTTTACACGACTGTATCGTATTTTTATGTTGTGTAGATTGCTGAAAGAGCACATACTACCAGCTGACAATGTGATGCCAGATTCCCGAGATGAAGCAAGAAAGATTTTGCGAAACTTGGGGATGGATTACAATTCTATCCACGCTTGTCCTAATGACTGCATTCTTTTCAGAGGGGAATACATAGACATGGAGAAGTGTCCGAAATGTGATTCCGAAAGATATCGAGTAGATCTCCACAGGACAAAAATTCCACAAAAGGTTTTGCGACATTTTCCTCTACTTCCTCGCATCAAGCATTTCTTCGAATGTAAGTCCATGGCCGCCCTAGCATCATGGCATGAGGAGAATAAATCTTTGGATGGTGTGCTACGAATTCCTGCAGATTGCGCAGCCTGGAAACATATAGATGGAACATGGTCGGATTTTGCCAGGGAAGCTCAAAATTTGCGCTTAGGCCTAGCTATGGATGGCGTAAATCCATTTGGTCAAAGATCAACATCTTACAGTGTATGGCCCGTTGTCATCGTCAACTACAACATTCCCCCGTGGTTGACTACGAAGAAGGGGCACCTATGGCTAAGCTTGATTGTGCCAGGGCGATATAAAGTGGGGAATATGGATGTGTATCTTCGTCCACTATTGTAAGAGCTACAACAATTGTGGATTGGCATAGAGGTGGTGGATATGAGCCAACACACAGGACGACGGAATGCTTTGATCAAAGGCATTCTAATGTGGACCATGCATGCCTATCCCGGGCTAACAGAATGCTCAGGTGATCTATTGACACTCCTCACTTAGACATTGTGAATCTTGTTTTTTCCCATAGTTGATCTATTATCATGTGTATACATGCAGGGCTTCAAACAAGCGGATACAGAGCATGTGTCACATGTGGACCTAGACTGAATGCACGTAGGGCACCCTCACTGAAGAAGCAAATCTACGAAGGTCATCAGGCGTATCTTCCAGAGAATCATGTGTTGCGCGACGGCTTTTTGGGAAGAGAGCCACCAAGGATGTCTGCACAAGCATGGTTAGAGCAGAAGGAGATGTGCGATGACGGATTGCCTCCAGGGATGAAGAGACTATCTCTATGGTACGAGTTACCATACTGGCCTCGACTCATCATCAATCACTTGCTCGATCCAATGCACATATTCAAGAATGTGGGTAATCTACTATGGGACCATCTGACCGGCAAGAAAGATACTTTGGGAGCCAGAGTTGACCTTAGAAATGTGGAGACGGGGAAAACGACCACCGATGCACTATCTAGCGGTTCTAGAGAGCCTACCAACCTTCATGAGCTTAAGATGGTTGCACAACCAATTGAAAAGCGCACAACAATGCGGTGACGAAGTGACTGAGGAAGAGTGGGAGTACTCTCGGGGTTGCGCGACCAAGGTAAGTTTGCAATGTACGACTAGCAAGTGACTTTATTTATAAACGTTTGAACGGCCACTCATAATCTTTGTTCGTTGTAGTATAGGTCATACACAGCAGCATGGTGTAAAGGTCGACATTTTAGGGTGGAACGAATCGGCAAAAAGCGTTTTACTCAAGATTGTGGAATCATGGCAAAATTTGAACAGTCTAGTTGACGACGTTCCTCTGATGCAGATCGTGTGGTGGCGGAACTCACTTACTTCAGCACGCTGCAAGAGATTTTGAGGATCGATTACAGAGGATTTTTTGTCGACTTGTTCGACGTGCAATGGTTCAAGATAATCATGGAGGGTCGCAACGCTACTGTGCGTAGAGGAGAGTCTGGTTTTCTTGAGGTGGATTCTACTAATAAATGGACTGACCTAAGAGACACTTTCGTACTACCCGAGCATTGTGAACAAGTAAGTATGTAAATAGTTAACATCCCCCTTTTACAAGTTATGTGCTTGAAAGATCTCATGTAAGTTATGTGGCTCTGACAGGTAATATTTCATCCTACAAAGTCTACATCAAACTGGTGGTACGTCATAGAGGTAGCCCCTCGTAGTGCAAGGACGTATGAAGGCTACCATGTGCCAATCACAACGGCATCAATGGAGGAGATCAGAGAAGATGCTCAATCAGAAGCCGCTGCGGTGGTGCCAGACGAGCATCAAGATGCTACTACTCTATATGGGGTGCATGCAGAGGAGCTACAAAATGAAACAGAGGATATGTGTTTAAACGGAGAGCTCTATATAGATATAGGAAGTTATGCCGAGTTATGCGAGGATGAGAGAGAGATCTCTTAAAGCCACAAATATTGTATTTGAACAATTTTGCTCCGTGTTGTAAAAGCTCTGGCTCTCTAAGTACCTTCCATGGTGTATAACGCTCTTTTCTACTCGCGCTCACATCTTTTGATTGAAAATTCTGAGTTTTCGACTTGCCTCTTCTATCACTCAATTCCATGCGTCATTGTATTTATATGCGTCATTACGTCATTGTATTTAATGGTCTTTGCGTCATTGTCTACTCTATTCATTCAATATTAAGTTTAAATATTCGTGTGTTTAATGCAGGTATAGATGATGAGGAGTTTCTTTCTTCTTTGTCACCGCAGCAGAGACAGTGGTACGTGGAGCGTCATCGCTCTGGCGCATCATCGCGCGTTCCTACTCCATCCGCATCTCCCTCTCTTTCGGAGCATTCGGCGCGCTCCGAAGCTTCGGCGTCGACGAGACGAGCTTCACACTCGTCTAGACACCGACGCTCTAGTGGTGGCGGTGGCGGTTGTTGTGGGGATTCCGCCACCGATGCCTCCACACCGCCTCGTGTTCGACGAGGCTCTTTACCCTCCCCTTCTTTGCCCGCCCCCACACCAGCCACAGCATCGCCATCTACGCCAGGTTTTGCACGGCTGACTGTTCCTAGAAGCTACACACCTCTACCTACTCCGCCAGGAGCCACCCCACTCGACACTCCTCGCTTCGGGGCCCAGACGCCGGTGGAGACACCTGACGTCCGTACCCCCATCGACACGCCGCTAGAGACCCCTGCCGGGACACCCAGGTTCACGCGTCACCGGCCAGAGGGCTTGTGTTACTCCATCGACTTCAGCGGCGGCATCATCATGGATGATGATGGCAAGAAGGTGATCTCGCGCATGCGTGGTCTTTGCTCTGTTTAGACACTACATACTAAACAAATGGAGTGAAGTACCAAGTGATTTAAAAAACAGAGTCATCAGCATACTTCATGATGAGTTTCCCGTTCCAACACGGGATCAGCGCTTCAATGAAGACCTGATGAAGATTCGAATTCGCGAATACTGCAAACACAAGCGTTCCGAAGTGCAAAAAGAAATCAAGAATGGCTGGAACAGGCCAGATTGGCTGGCCAAAGAAGATTGGAAGAATGCGAAGAAAGCAACGCGCGAGAATCCCGACAAGTGGAAGCAACAAAAGGATGCAGCCAGAGCGCGAGTAGAGGCAGGGAGCTCGCACCACTTGGGGAGCGGTGGATGGGCATCATTTGAGGCCGACTTTGTAAGTGTTTTCGCATTGCTCTTTATGTTCGATAGTTTAGGGTTTATGAGTTTTTTAATTCTAACATAATGAAATCTTTGTATGTTTTGACAGTGGTCGATGACAGGACGTGATCCCACACCGTACGAGTGCGAGTACGCAGGCAGGAAGGGCTTAAACGCCCTGATGGACATTCTCAGTTCTCGCGGCGGCATGGTTAGTATTAGGGTTTACTCTTTTCTATTTTTTGTATTGTTTTATAAATGTCGTTATATGTTTATACTTACTGAAAGCTGTCTTCTTGTCTTTTTTTGCAGAATCCGACAGATACGCCGCTTGGACGCGATGAGACGTCTGACTAGACGACGTCAGTTTAGCCATAGCAAGATAGCATTAGTTTAGGGTTTCTCATAGCTTATGTATCATGAGACGGATTTTATACGTCTTTTTGAACCATGTATATTATTACATTTGTCACCGCAGTTCCTTTTGCCAATCAATTCTTTATGCCTATGATGTTGTACAATTGTCATTATTACATTTGCCAATCAATTCATTTTGCCTGTGATGTGTACAATTGTCAATTTTGCAAACAATGCGTCTTGTGGGTGACTATTTTGGGTCTATTATCTACCCTTGCACTTTTTTTTAAAAGTGAATCAAGTACAATATGGTTGATGGGTGGCAGGGCATTCAATGCCCTACCACCAAAAAAAAATTCTCTCGGGCGTCGCTATAACCGTCGCTATTTATGGCTCTGTAGCGTCGCTATGAGCGTCGCTATAGTCTTCTGTGTAAACGTCGCTATATGAGTCGCTATGAGCGTCGCTATGACCGTCGCTATATAGCGACGCTCATAGCGACTCATATAGCGACGCTCGTAGCGACGGTTTTAGCGACGCCGGGGGTTATAAAAACCCAGTGTATTTCTGTCGCTACGAGCGTCACAAGAGCACACAACCTCTTGTAGTGTCAGCAACATAGTCTCCTTTAACAGAAGACTCAACAATGGCTGCATTTGTAGTGGAACCAGCATTTGTAGTGGAACCACCCTCTTTCTTCTTAGCCTCTTTGGCCTTCAACTTAGGACACGACTTGATCAAGTGATCATTGGCTTTACAATAATGGCAACGCATCTTCTTTTTTCCCTTATCACCAGAATTTCCAGACGAATTGCTGCCAGCAGAAGCATTAGGAACAGAATTTTTTCCACTCGTAGCAGAACCATAAGAAGTGGTTGCATTGCTGTTACCACCCTTTCTTTGAGAAGCAATAAAAGCATGTTCAACTGCACGCTGTCTAGTCCTGTTTTTTTTGGAAAGTGACTCTTGCAACAGCAATGTGCATAATGCATCAAACTTGACAACTTCTGGATTTCCTTGGGTCATAAGTCTCCAAGTACTAGCAAAAGTCTGGTAAGAATCTGGTAAGGCATCAAGAACAGTTTGCACAAGGGAACTGTCTGAAATAACTTCACCTGCAGAAATAAGTTGCTCATTGATATCCTTGACACTAGCAAGGAAAGTGTCCATATCATCTTCCTCATGCATAATCTTCGAATCCAGCTCTTTACGCAGCAAAGAAATTTTAGCCTCATTGTGGCTTGCATAAAGACCTGCTAGAATATCCCAAGCATGTTTTGCAGATTTTGCTGAACGGATGTCAGGAACAATGGTGCGCTTCACAGACAACGCAATCAATGCATGAGCCTGCGCATCCTTAACATCCCAACGAGCTTGTTCTGCCGTAGGCAAAACAACTCTAACAGCTGCAATCCTTGCAGGAAGACCTGCAACATCCTCAACATTGCCTACATCCTCAAAACGAGGACGTACATCAATGCCCTGCACAATGTTCCAGATACCCTTTGAAACAAGAACATGTTGCATCATATAAGCCCACATAGGGTAGTTATCCCCATCCAACCTGTCCTCAGTAGCAAACATCTTGAACAAATCTGTGTTGTTGTTGTTGTCAACCATGGTAAATGCTGCACCTGATGTGAAAACTGCCCGAAAATAGGAGAAACGGAGCGGGAACAACCTGCGCTATATAGAACAAACCGTAGAAGACTATAAGGCACCTGTTATGCAGAAAACGGCACTGATAGAAATTCTGCCCAAAATGACGAAATAGCATGTGCAGTACTGCCTGTAGTGGAAACGGAGGCCGAAATGAGTCCAAATCAAAATTTTGATCAGACCAAGCTCTATGAGCTCTCCCAAAATATTTGTCGACCTGCGAACGCTTGCCAAAGCTCACTGAAATCGAATAAAGTGAGCAGGAGTGTGCTGGAGCAGCTAGCGACTAAGCTCGGGAGGACGTGACCTGCTCTGATACCAATTGTTGGAATTAGGGTTGCAGAGAAACACGCACAGCTTGGAGAAGATGAAGGAAGCTCAAGGCACACAATAGAGAGTGTGTTACTTAGTGTGCAATGGAAATATAGATAACCCTAGAGTGATGGGCGTATATACAATGCACGGGGGAAAAAACCTCCTAAAGAGGGAAAAAATACCCCGGCGGTCCTAGTGTGTTCACACACATCACTACCACATGTATATGGTAACAACTTTTACTCCTTGTAAGCAGTTAAAGTGCTTCAAACTATAGATTGGTTCCTTGAAAGCACTTTGAAGTATTTTCTAAGCACCATTCAATATTGTGGAGCACTTCAAAGCAATTACTTCACTCAATCCTGTCCACTTGGTCAAAACTTTATAACCACCTAGTAAATAGTATAGAGCTATGTCAAAGCAGTTCAAAGTACATTCCAGAACCCTTTCAACACTTTCAAGCACTTTCTCACCACATGTTAATCACTTTCAAGCATATTGTAGGCACCATTGAGTATTTTAGAGCACTTTCTAACCACCTATTAAGCAACATTGAGCACTTAAAAGCACTTTCTTACCACCTAGTCACCACTATGTGCTCCTTGTAAGGATTTTAAGTGCTTCAAAGTATTGATTGCTTCCTGAAATAACTTTGAAGTACTTTATAAGCCCATTACTCCTTCAAAGCAGTCTCTTCACTCAATCCTTACCACTTGGTCAAAACTTCATAAGCACCTAGTAAGCAGTATATAGCTATATCAAAGCACTTCAAAGTACTTTGAAGGACCCTTTCAGCACTTTGAAACACTTTCTTACCACCTATCAAGCATTTTCAAGCATATTGTAGGCACCATTGAGCACTTCAAAGCACTTTCAGGTGCTTTTAAGGAATTTGTAAGCACTTTCTAAGCTTTTTCTAACCACTTGGTCAACACTTTCTACTCCAAGTAAGCAGTTTAGACCTATCTCAAAGCACTTCATAGCATGAAGCACTTCTAGTCTGAAGTCTAACCACTTGGGTCAGCACATTCTACTTATCTATTGAGAAATTTGAATTGATCACAAATCACTTCTAGGATCTTTTAGCAACAAGCTTACCTAGAAGGAGTCCAAATCTTCTTTAAGCCACCCCGAATCAGTAGTGGCACCTGCCTTGGACAACATCTTAGTGATAGCTATGATCTCTACCTCTTTGCGGTCTACCTCCTGTGGATCTGAATCGGGTGATGTCTTGAGAACCTTCAGGTCCTTGTTTAGTTGGTCCAATTCCATGTAGAAGTCACTGTAAGTAGAAAAATACCCTTCATTTCTAAGCCACAGGTCCCTCTTTTCCTGCAGCTGCACTTTCACCTTGCCAAGCAGTATTTTTTGCTCATTCTCCTGGCCATTAAGTCCCTCCACCATGCTAAGCACCAGTTGAATATACATTGGCATCTCTAATGCCTAAAATGGTTGCAACTTGCTTGTCAACATTGTCAATATTGATGATAAGGCACCATCACAGATAGATGCTTCTATTTGAATGACACCTCTCAAGCCATAATTGGTGTGGACTTTGTTGATCTTCCGCTCCAAACTCCCTTTTTGCATCTTGCAATTTTCAAGGACACTGCCACCAAACCTTGGCCATGCAATTCAATGTCCAGTCGGATCACTCGCTACTGCTGGACACCTCTCATACACAAAACCCCGTGCAAATTTTTCTAGCAGCTCACCATTGGATGGGGTTGCTTGATATACCTTCTTGTACAAAAGCCGACACTCGTCAATGAACTCATCCCTCACATGGTTGAGAAATAGATTTGTGCTTTTCTTGTGCATGCACTTAAAGGCACTCAACCACTCCTCGTTGGGGATATCTTTATCTGTGAGCTCTTTAGGTAGCTTCCCCTCTAGGCTGATCCCATACTCCTGATGTAGTTCCTCGATCGAGAAGCAAAATCTTGTTAGCTGCGGGTACTCCAATGCTGCAAGCACCAAAAAATAGAGCTTGTTGAAAGCCCAGCTTTGCAAACACTGAAGCAATGGAAAAAAAAACAATGCAAAACATTCACATGCATAAATTTCAATGACTTTGTTGACAACTTTGAGCTAGATGCAACACATTCCAGAGTGCCAAGCACATCCTTTACCTCCACTTTTTCTTTGCGTCGCTTGCTTATTAGTTTGAGGGATTTGATCTTGAAGTTCAAGTTCAGACATTGTGCCCTTCCCGGTCTTGCCTCAGCAATTCAAAATTGTTTATGAGCACGGCTGGTGACCTCTGTTTGCGGAAAGGATGCATGTCTTATGAGCACAAGAAGAAAGACTAATGAATGCATACATCTCCAAGTGCTACAATAATCATGATGCATGCAAAGCTTCAATTCAAAAGCAACAGGAAAAATGGCACATGCAGACATGGAAACCTCATCAGTTCAAAACAGCAGTAGGGTTTACCTTCTTAGTCTAGCAAAGCAGAGGCGAGAGTGAATGAGACGAGCGTTTGAGTTTTGAAGCTTAGGGAGATCACCTGGCACGTGGGAAGAATCTGTCAAAAGTAGACGTCGTCCTATGACAAGTCACATCACACATATCTTGAAATGATGACTGAGCTGCCCCTCCCTACAACCATTGGTTGCTTCCAACTACTAAGGGCATTAACATTTCAAAATTCCCCTTTTCTTTTTTGAATTTATCACAAATTCCTTTCCAAAGTAGTCTCTTGGTGGTACCCCAAAATTGAAATAGTGGTACCACCAATACATACTTAGACCCCAATCCCATAGGCAATATTAGTGTCTAACTCATCCTCGCAATCCGCACAAGCAATAGATGAATCACAATCCACTTGATTCATAGAATTGATTCTCGGATGTGGGGGTTGTTGTCATAGCATTGGAGGTGGTAATGGTGTTGTTTGAACAACATTTTGGGCCCTAGGGACCATGTGTTGTGATGGTTGTTCAAGAGGTGGGGCCGGCATCAATGTAGACTCTCAAGATGTGTCTGTCCATGCTAAGGTTGGTCTATTGGGTCCATCACTCATTTAAATACTATGCAATCCTTGGCATGATGACCATACCTCCCACATGCATTGCAATTGCCATTAAATTTAACTCTAAACATAGGGGATTTACCGGTACTATGTGGACCAAATCAAACTAAGCACCATTGTTGCTCCCTTCTTGGATACATATGATTGTTTTGTGGAGCACAATTTTCTCTAAGACTTTCTTGAATGGCTTGGTGAGATCTGATAAAGTCATCTCATATTTCTTTGGCTCTTTAGCAATAGGATTTATGGTCATTGGATCATGCCCCAATGCTTGCGAGCTCGTAGATTTAGGCTCAACAGACACTATTTCTCCTTGAATCATTAAATTATCCTTGAATTGGATCGCATTGGTGGTGACTGCTTTCCAAGTGGTGATACCTCTAATGACTAGGGCATTGTAGATATCCTCATTTCGTAGTCACTTAATGAGTCTATCGAGCAATTGGTTATTATTGAAGCGCTCATTTGGATTAAAATGAAAATTCAAATGCTTCAAGCGATTAATAAAGTCTCTCATTGACCCCCTTCCTCTCATTGGGCTTTTTGGACCTGAGCTGCTACACCCCAAAGCACTCCCTCTCGTAAGTACTCTTTCAAGAACAATCTCCTAAGATTAGGGTAAATCGTTTTCTCTTCCACCCTTAAGGTCCTACACCAATCCCCATCCTTCCCACTAAATTTCAAACTTAAAGCATTACTCTTATGCAGGTCATTGCGTTCTCCTAGGGAATCGCAGATTTGTTCAAATACTTTGATATGTTTTCTCACATCCCCGTCTCAACTAAATAATTGTGTGAGCTTGGCTATTAGTATTGCCTTACTTCTAGGCTCTCTATTAAGAGTGTTACGCATATTTTCAAAAATAGATCAATCGATAGATTGAGAAAATGTTGCCAAGTCACCCAAGTGAGCAGGTATAGTGAGCTTGGCTATTTGTACTTCCTTACTTCTAGGCTCTCTATCAGGCATGTTATGCATATTTTTAGCAATAGATCGATCGATAGCTTGAGAAAATGCTTCCAAGTCACCCAAGTGAGCAGGTATAGTGGGTATAGGCGCTCTTGAGACTACATGTGGAATAGGGGTTGGCATTGAGTTAGGCCTATGGATGATCCTCAGGTCCCAAGCTGGGTACGATGTTGTTCCATGTGGTGACCCAAAGTTCATATGTGTGGCCTGGGCATAGCAGATGTGGGACATGCTAATGCTAGTTGGTTTGGTCTCATTGAAATAAGGTCTTGGATGTTGTGTTCGTGGAGCATAAGTTATTGAAACAACGGGAGGGGTAGGTGCTACATGACACGAGGGCACTTGTACTGTTGTAGACATTCGCACCATGTAGTGGTGCTTTACTAATGAATGAGTTCCATGGTGTGTGTTTTGTTATCCCCATCACTACCGTAGGCATGGTAGCCATGGTGTCATCAAGACAAAGATGAGATAAACTTGGAAAGGTAAGCTATCATTTGGGGGCTCAAATTGTACTCAGACCCCTGGTGAAACAACATATGGAGGATCCATCGGGCTTACCAAGGTAGTCTCCATTTGTGATAGATTTGGTTGCTTAGCCTTCTTTGTATCCAAGAATCTCATGAGACCCATTGAAGGCATGTGGATCCCTTTGTTCTACCTCTCTAGCTCAATAACCCTATGGATGACATCACAAACTCTTTGTTGTTACTCCTCTACGCTAGTAGCACCCGTTGTAGATTGTAAGACATCTAACCAACCCACGTGATAGGTGTGACCTATGTATAGGTCTGTTAAAGTCTCGTTTGTAGTTCATACTCCCAATTTTCATTTAGAAATTCTCCATCTAGGAGTGAGGTGCTAGGGGTGTCCATTGAACTAGATGCAATGTGGCTCTCTATGGTTTGACCCTTAGTGGTTGCTAATCCAGGAGCACTTGATTTCTCGACTAGTATGGATGTTGACATAGGGGTCTTTGCCTTTTAGCTCTCTCCATTGCTCTACCTTTCATAAGCTCTCGATTTCATTTTCCCTACCTGCAATGATATATCGCTCAACCTCTTGCACTTAGGCAAGGCTTATACCATCTGGTAATATAACCTCGAAGGGGAATAGCTCTAAAGAGTCAGAGAGTGCAGTGAATGGGGTATTCACATGCACACTCTCTAGGAGCATGGGGTCTACATTGGTCATGAATTGTGATTTTACTTCCCCACCCCCTTCATTTACATTTCTAGCTCCATGTTCGGAGCAAGTGGCTCTACTAAAAGTCTCTTTCAAGCAGCTAAGCATGCTCGGCCCGGATCGTGGACCCATGTCATGCATGTCTTGGCTTGAACTATCACGATTGAGTGTCAGGTAACCTTACATGAGGCCGTAGTCAGAGGAAGAGTCACCAGATGCAATATGTGGGTCCTGAGTGGTACACCTTGGGTTCCCGCTGAGGGCCTAGAGCCTAATGTGGAGGAATAATGGATGCCTACATAAACGGAGACACTCTCTATGTGATCATCCTCTAGCACACAACCAAAGCATAGGTGCATGTGACCTCAACAACCCAGAAGTGTTGGTGAGTGGCCATGAAGGCTGCTCACCTAGTTTTTTTGGGTGTTTTGCAATCCAAATTTACTCTCATTGTTTTTTGTTTTTTGGTCCTTTTTTCTAACCAGGACACAAAATATGGCATGTGATAGCTCAAAACGGGCATCTTGGTTAGAGGAATGTGTCATGCTTTACAACCCTTGATTCGGTTACTTAAAGCCCTCCAAATCCTTTTTTTTAAAAAAAGCCTTTTTCTAGTCGAGAAGAAGACTAAAATTAGTAAGTCCAAGGGTGTAAGTGTGAAGGGAAAGGTGGAGGACTTGAAGGACTTGTCCCACATGCCCTCCCTTCACTTGAGAGGGTAGTCTATATATATATATATATATATATATATATATATATATATATATATATATATATATATATATATATATATATATATATATATATATATATATATATATATATATATATAGTAGTGTCTATACTATATCATAAAACTAAGGACTGAGGCCTAGGCCTAGGCTTGGGCTTGGGGAAAGATCCCGATCCGTTCCTTTTAATAAGAGATTTTTTCTTTTTTCTTTTTGGTTTTGAAATTTCTTTTTAGTCTCAAATTATCTGAGCATTTTTTTTCAAAAAACTAAAAAAAAACTTTATGTGGATAAGGTTGTGTTGTGTGGACATCGAGCTCACGCGCATAGAGCCTATCTAACACGCACAGCTATAGCACATTGCACACTAACTAACTAACACTACACACACACTACCTAACACAGTACACTGCAAACTGGTAAAACTAACCACCTGCTCACTATCCACTTCAAAAAGCCTGCACAACACAGAGCTACTAACACTAACAGCTATGCTAAAACCTGCACATTGCAGCACTTAACAGAACTAACAAAACTTTCTAAAATTCACACATTATAGCCAGTAAATGATCTAATCCAAACTCAAAAAACCAAAAATAGATTAAAAGAATGGCTTCAAGAGGCAGCACAAAGTGATCCTCAAGCTTAGTGCAAGGCAGTCCCCATCAACAACGCCAAAAATGTGCGCTTTTATCGCACATGTCGGAGGTTAGAAACTTGCCAAGCACTGTGTGCAAGCCACAAATGGCTGCAAGCACACAACTAGACTATCCTAGTAAGCTCAAAGCGGCAATGGTGTATCACTTAATTCTCAATGCTTGTCCTCGTGAAGGATTCAATGCCGCAAAGAAGAAGGAGCCGCCACTGCCATCGATGCCGCCACAATACTCTCTCTCTCTCTCTCTCTCTCTCTCTCTCTCTCTCTCTCTCTCTCTCTCTCTCTCAAGCATACACACACACACACACACACACACACCCACATCCATGAGCACACAATGGAGAAGAAGGTATAGGTAGAGCAAGAGCACTTCTTTAGCATGCACCTTAAGAATGAGGATTTTAGATCAAAATGAATCTTTTATATGAATTTGACCCATTCACACATGGGCGCCGAATCTATCAAAGTTGATAGGGTGTCTGTAAGTGGTTAACAAGCGTGCTTAATATCTCCTACCCTTAAAAAAAAACTTTTGCAAGTTTTTTCAAAGGAGATTGGGTCTAGGGTAGCAATGGAGAGCTTGGAAGAGGTTTCTAGTGATTTGAAGATCATTTAACTTGCATGACCACTAGATTTGCAATTGAAACTTCCAGATACAAAAACTCTTGTGGAAGTAGACCAAATTGACCAAAATTGAAATAACCACATTAAAGGCTTGTTGGACACATGCTTGACCAGTGTGGATGAGAAAAAGTGGAAAATAGTCATTTTTTGGCCTAGTAGACAATAAGCACACTTATTATCTCCTGCTAGCCAGATGGTTCTATTTTAATAATTCTTGGATAAGATAGTTAATAGATACCATATGCAATTGGCCTAGCAAGTTTGAAGTCATTTGAATATTGTTTGCTACTTGAAATGGAGTTTTCCAAAATTGAAGGTTGCATATTGACCTTGTGGCTGTTTTGGCAAGAACTTTTACCAAGAGTCCTTATATACTCTTGCAAATCAATAGACAAACTTATACACCCTTGATTGTACAGGAGTGATTGGCATCTATCTTGGGAAACTGATTGGATTTAGAACTATTGTAACAATTAGTTGATATTGGTACTGAGGCCCAAGTACTCATTTCCATTGAGTAGTTCAAGTCTCTATGTCCTTAAGATCAGGCCGCATTGTCATGAATCAAGATCATAATAGAGTAAGTGAGAGTAGAGTATCTACATAGGAGAGTGTAACCCAAGGGGAGCCTTTTGAGACTATAGTGGAAGAAGTACCTGACACTTCTTACTCCAACTCAAGTTCGGAGATGTCTTCCTTCTTGATTCAACCACGGACTAGGACCTCTCTGAGTTTAAAGCACATTTTGACCTTCTACAAGACTAACAAGCATGGGGAGCAAATTTATCTGGATCCATGAAGAATATGTGGTAAAGATTGATGACACACATTTGACTTTGAAGAAGAGCTAGATCCAACAAGAAAGATACCTTCTATATAAACCAAAAGTGAGTGCAATACCTCAAGATACAGAACCTTGACAATTTGGGAAAATGGGATTGGAAGCTGATACTTTGATTCCATACATTACCACTAAAGAGGGACTTCTAGTGTTACAATTAGAAGGGTATGACCAAATAGATGCTAAACCTTTGAAATGCATACCTACCAATAAATCATGACTTGGAGTATATTGTTGGGAGGACAATAAAGTTACGGATCTAATATGGACCACTCATGCAAAACCGAGGTAGTTGACACCCTTGAAAATCATGTATATTTTCAAGATAAGAGGAAAAGTCCTAGTAGACGTTTCCATCCATCTCTTTTGGGATTGCTATAACAATAACTTTGTTATGATGACTCTGAAGGAGGTTGAACACATGAAGTACCAAGGATACTCAATCCAAGATAACATCATGGGTATGAGACCTGAAATAGAATGGAATTTGGGACCAAATGAAAGAGCCTTTGGTAGTATGTCCAATCAACAAGGAAGCACGGCTTGAGGTAGCCACCTTGATGATGGAAACTGGGGGAGAGATGCAGAAACCACCATTAACAAGAGAAGAGCAGGTGACACTATGACAAGAAGAGGTCCACATGAGTCACACTTACCAAGCAACTGGTTTGAAGGCATAGTGGGAGAAACAGCAGTCAGGAGAGCGGGTGCAAAAGATAATTGTAGGCTTAGACCAAGTGACCTTAAAAAATGCGACAAAAAATATAGTGGATCTTAGGCTTCCATACTCAATTTGAGTGGCTTGGTATGACATTGGAAGGTAATGCCTTAACTTGTCTCAAGGGTATACCTCCTAGATCAATCAGTCATCTACCAACAATGAATATGATACTTGTTGTTGCTTGTTCCAAAATGGGAATCAAACATAGCACGGTAGCAAAATCTACATCTTCAAACATATGTAAGGAGAAACTGTGAGAGACTGTGAGAGTTGGATGAGGCGATATATTGACAAATATTGGAGTTGGAAATTCCAACCAAGGAAATAATTTATCTCCTTATTCCTAGAAGGGTTACTCAACAAGGAGCTGCATGCCGTTTTGTATGGCAAGAAACATAAAACCTGGTAATAAGCATGCACCCTGGATGCAATAGACTTGGGTAATAATTGCAAAATCTTCAATGAAGAGAGCATTTTTCAGGACACTCAAAGCAAGCATACCACATATATTGTACCAACAGAGGTAGGGCCAACTATGGCAGCTCTTGCAAATGCTATCAAGCAAATTCTTAAATGCATGATTGAAATGATGACTAACATGCAAAGGATACCAATGCGGGGTCTCCAATAGGGTCCACCACAAGGGCAACGTATGGACCAACCTAGACCATCAAAATGTTGTTCCACTGAAGGAAAATGGAAAAACCATGAAACAAATGACTACTACTACAAGACTAAATATGAGGAAAATTTCCAGTATGTGACAATGAAACATTAGGGAAGCTGATGTAGTATCCACCTAACATGGCATCAATACAAAAACCTCCTATGATTGTGGACAGACCACAACCAACCTTAGGTCAATAACCACCTCTACTAGGAAACAATGATGTGCCAATAATGTACATGCTTCCTGAAAGCAAGTGGATGAGAAAGTTCTAGTGCCAGTTACACCACATAATGAAGAAATTTCTTCAACCTTAGGAGTAGAGGAGGAGTAGAGGACGCGTGGTACACTCAGTAAACTCCTAGTACCTACCATGGTAGAACAAGTTTTTTAGGAACCTCTAGAAGCATCATTGATTTACTTTTTATTGCAAACCAAGAAGCTAGATGACCCATTGTAAAGCAAATGCCTAAGCAAAGAATGGGAAACTTTCATAATTGTGGTTTAGATAACCATTGGAAAAATGATTTTCCATAGCCAAATAAGAATGCTAAACCAGTTGAAGCATATTGCATGCAATGCTTGTCTTAGAAATATGGCTAACAAAGAGGAAATAGCCATATATATAGCACAAGTCATGCCAAGTAGCTCATTTGACGATGATCCTATTGTCTCAATTTGAGTATTTATTAAAGCCCATGCGAAGAAAAATAGGCAAAACATTGCAAACGAGTCTAAAATGACCAAGAAAGCTTTTAGAGACTTCAAAAGAGAGATGCAAATGCTACAACCTTAGAAGATAGAAACATTGAAGGAAAATTGAAGAGAAAGTTCTAAAACGGGTTGAGGAAATGACTCAGTCAATGTCATCAGACTTTAAAGAATTGAAATCAAGATTGGAGGATTTGTGTTGGTAGACAAAATATATGACCAATCAATGAAGCCTAGGAAGCCTTCCAAATGGGACTAAAAGCCGGTCAAACACTAGAAACAAAATGGAAAAACAACCCAATACCTAACATGGAAGACACAAAGATCAAAACTTATAAAAACTTAGTGCAGATCACGCAATCAATGCTAAAAACATAAAATCCAATACTAGAAATCATAGGAAAACCAATGGGAAAGGAAACCAAACCAAAACTTGTGGGAACAAAAGACACTAAGTAATCAAAAGAATCTTTGGTAAAAATTGTCAAATATGAATGGATAATTCTAGACACTGAGAAAGGGGTAGAGTGAATCCACTTAGTAGAGGAGGATTGACTAATCCATCCATGGGAACAAGTGAGGGAAGTGAACAATGAAAGCTTAACACTAAAATTAGCTCCAATCAAGGAAGCTTGACTAGATCAACCACCCATGGAGCTAGATGAGAAATCTTTGTATGGATATTGGTGATAAGAGAAATCAAGCCTATCCAAGGCTCAGACACTCCAAAAGTTACCTTCATACTTGGGAGGAAACAAAAAAAAATCATTGGTATGTAAAATTACAAAGATGAATAGATCAAAGCAGACTTTGGATGTGGAGAATTTTCAGTCAATCATGTCGGCTCGCATTCAATGTACCATCATGTTGGGTGAGTTGTTGAAGATACGGCCACATATATGAGGAATCTACAACGAGCCATGAAAAAAATGGGCATAACAGGGTTGACCAAAGAAAACCTTGAAGAATTTTGTAAGGAAGAATCACAGGCAAAAAATTGTTAGATCCATCCCTATGAACAAAGTAGAGGATTTTTGTGAAGGAAACAAAGGAAACACGACCCTTCCAGTGCAATACAATGATTTGACAACCATGGGTATTCTAGACAGTGGGACATGTATCACCATCGCAACAAAAGTAGTTTGGAAAGCTTGGGGAAAGCCAACAATTAGGCAAACACAAAAGAAATTGCAATTGGAAAATGGGCATATTGAGAAACCCATGGGATTATTGGAAAATGTGATAGTCAGATCTTGTGGAATTGACTACCATCATACTTGTTCCATTGTAGATTTCATGAAAAAATTGAACTATGAAATCATTTTAGGACGACCTTTCATGAGGAAAATATAGTTGATCCAAGGTATGAAAAATGACTATCTCTACTTGAAACAAGTTGGATCAATTACACAGGTAAACCTGAAAGACCATTCATACAAAGATGTTTTGAGGACACCAATCTAGGAATTGGACTCATAGACCTTAGCTAAAATTAAACTGCCATCATGGTTGAACATAGACATTCCAATTTGGATTTGTTGAGTCTCTAAAAGTAGAATTCTACAATGCAAGGATTGTATCCTAGACCAAGAGATAAAGGATGGTGAGTATGGCCAAAATCCTTTTGAAAATATTTTCTCAAACCATTTAAGTGGACTCAGATTTTGGTCACTATGGATGTATGCATCATTGAATCTGCACCCACACAATTCTGTATGAGGAGGGATATGAAATAATTCCTATCAAAATGTATCCATTGAGCTAATTGAGGAACAACAAGTTTTCTCTAATCATTATTATGATGCCATTGATGATTTGCATGAGGAAACATTGACAAATGAGGAATCTAACTCTAAAAAGGAACATGTCTAGGCCAAGATACTTTTGAGGGGAGGGAAAGAAAATTTTATTGAGTTTTTGAATTTGAATTGCAGATGTCAATAGAGATTGTAGAAATGAGAGAAAAAACTGAGAAGAAAGCAGTCAGAGCCAAAAATAGGAAAAAAAACTTAGTTCTTAATGATGGTTGATGGCAAAGATGTCATCAAGGACAAGATAACAAGCATATATCCTATCTCAAAGAAAGGAAAAAGCACAAATTGACAAAATAAAACCAAACCAAAACAAGCAAATAGGATGAAACCAAAAAAAAAAAAACTCCTATGACCAAAACAAAACAAAAAGCCAAGTATAAAGAGTTGAAAAGAATCTTAAAGGAGGTCTAGACCATTGAAATGAAGTCTGAGAGTGATAAACCAAGGGCAATCATTATTTTTTAAAATTATAAGAAGTATAGTCTACACGATTGGTAGATCGTAGTAGAGCAACTAATGAAACAACCCAAGGAGCCTAGAAACTACTATGAGGGACCTGAAAATGCAAAAAAAAAAAGACCTAATGGAGCCTAGGGAAGAATCAAAGCCAGCATCCATAGCTAAGGAATTGTTCTCAAGAAGAGGAGGAAAGCCTTAGTAAAACTTTGAAGGAGTACAGGGATGTCTTCGCTTGGTCCTACAAGGATCTCAAGGGAGTAGATCCTAAATCTATTAGCACACTATCCTAGAGATGATGCTAGACCAAGTAGACAATGACCCTACACCTATGATGAGACATTTGATCGCTAAAAATATAAAGGAAGAAATAGAAAAACTCAAGGAAGTTGAGTTCATCTATGAAATTGAACACATTAATTGGGTATCGCCATTTGTGGTAGTACCAAAAAAGAATGGAAAACTTTGTGTGTGTGTGTAACCTCAAGAAGGTAATTGCAGCTACCATATGAGATAGATATCCTCTTCCTATCATGGATCGTGCTCTAGAGAAAGTAGTGAGAAAATAACTTTACAGCTTCTTGGATGGATTTTTTTGTTACAACCAGTTAGCCATAGATCCAAAAGGTCAACATATAATGGCTTTTTCCACGGAATGGGATTTTTTTTCATATAGAGTCATGCCATTTGGATTGACCAATGCACCAACAACATTCCAGATACTAATGAGCCATGCATTTAAGGAATATCTATAGAATTTCCTAGAAGTTTACATGGATGATATTTGTATGTATTCTGCAAAAAGAGAAAACTGTATTGAGCACCTCACGTGCGTTTTTGAGAATTGGCATTTTTGTAGGATTTGCTAAAACCCTGAGAAGTATGTTAGACAAGGAAAATTTCTTGGACATATTGTCTCAAAAAATGGTATTTCTTACTGATATGGAGAAAGTGGTAGTAATTGTTGAGATGCCTAGGCTGATGAGTGTCAAGGAAGTTCATGCTTCATGAGGCACTGTGGGTATTATTGTAGATTTATCTACATGTACATTTTCATTGTGAAACCCATTTATGGCATTATTTATCATTTTGAATGGACATAGGAATGCAAAGAGTCCTTTCAAAAGCTTAAAGAAGTCTTGTTTCTCATCATCGCCAATATTGAAGACTCATGATTGGAACAAAATTTTCCATGTGCATGTAGATGCTTCAAATTTTGATATTGGTTGCATACTAGAACAACTAGGCGAGGAAAAATTGGATTTCCCTATTTTCTATTCTAGCAAGTAGCTAAATATAGCAAAAAAAAACTACACCACGATTGAAAGGAAAGGCCTTGAAATGGTGAATGCGGTTAAGAAATTACGTCACTATTTAATGGCTAATAAGTATGTCTTTTTTGTGGACCACAAAGCCTTACTCTATCCGGTCAACAAGCCATGTAATATGAGTAGGATATGGTTCATCATCCTACTAGATTTTGATTTCATTGTGGTAGTTAAGAAGGGCACCACTCATCAACAATCTGATCATCTTTCAAGGATCACTTCAGGGGAACCTTTGAAAAGAATGAATGATGATTTTTTGGATGCGTATTTGCTCTCAGTGGAGATGATTTCTAGATAGTCTGGAGTTACTTTTTCTTTGATGACCATAGCTCAAGTAGATTCATAGATCCCACTTCTAAACGTACCACAATTAATCAAACACTTAGATTTGTATCAGCTGCCAGCTGGGCGATTGTATCAAAAAATTTAAGATGTGATTCTACTTCTATGCATAAGCCCTAAGGAACAAGATCATACTATAGTAGTGGGGATCCACTTTGCTGAAGACCAAAGGGAGACCAAACTCTACGACAATTAACTTGGTTAGGAGTTTATTGGACTACCATAAGAAGAGATATTCATGCTTACTTAAACTACGAATCAAGCTCATACCATAGTAGTGGGGATCAACTTTACTGAAGACCAAAGGGAGACCAGACTTTATGACAATTAACTTGGTTAGGACTTTATTGGCCTACCATGAGAAGAGATATTCATGCTTACTTAACCGATTGTTCCCGTTGCAAAGAAAGAATAGTTATTCCACACACATTGTTATTCTAGATATCCATTACGCCAAGGTGGAGTGATATCTGGTAGTATATTACACAAATAGGAAATTCTCAAATACATGAGTAAACGGAGACAAAGAATGATTGAGATTGTCAACCAACTATCTGATGATCGGTCAACAACTCCATAGAGGAGGAAAAGACCAACAACTTAGATTGTGTGCCAACAAGGATGAATACGTTCCTTTCTTATAGCAAGTGGTCATTCTCTGATGAAACCATGTCTAGATCTATATTGATGGTTGGCATATGGTGGCCAACTCTGTTTGTTGATGCAAAGTAATTTGTTCAAAGATGTGACTCTTGTTAGAGAGCAAAAATGCCAGCTAGAATGGATAGCATGCCATGTGACCTATGATGGGATCAAGAGCTTTCTATGTGGGGTATCGACTTTGTTGTCTAATAAAACCATATGCATACAAGACTCAAGCTCAATACATTATTGTGGTCATAGATTATTTGACTAAATGGATAGAAGCTAGAGCCACTAGGAAGAATGATGCTTGAACCACTGCTACATTCATGTATGAGTGCATATTAACACCATATGGACTTCCTATTGAACTTGCGAGTGGTTCTATAACATTTTTTGAACGAGTTTATGGTGATCCATAACAAATCCACACCCTATCATCAATAGGCAAATGGCCAAGCAAAACATATGAACAAGATCTTAAGCTCAATGCTTACTAAGATTTGTAAGCTTGAGAAGGACTGATTGGGAGATGACTCTTCATTCAGCTATATGGTCTTATAGAGTGTCATTCAAAATAGCTCTAAATGCCACTCCATTCAACTTAGTCTACAAACTTGACGCTATCTTGCCAATGGAGTTTTTGTTGCCAACCCTCAAAGTTGCACAAGAGTTAGTATGGAAAGGTCATGAGTTTCTAGAACAACTCGAGGATCTAGAACAATTAGATGAGTAGAGACTAGACACTATAGAACATATATATGCTCAAAAAAAAATAAAAAATTCTTTGATTCACATTTGTTAACTAAAGTCTTTAAGCCAAGAGATTTGGTCTTGATTGGTCTTGATTTACTCCACCAAAGCAAAACATCCCTAAGTTTAAGAAAAAGGGACATGGTCCTTTCATAATTGAGAGTGTTTTACCAAGTGGTGTAATCAAACTGGCCACCTTGAATGGAAAAATAATGGAAAATTATATTAGTGGGTCTCACTTAAGGAAGTATCATTTACCATTGACTAGTGATCTCTTGCAAAGAGTACACACAATCATGCCTTTTGGTTTGACAAATGCTCTAGCCATGTTCAGCCACCTAATGGAGAAAGCCTTTAGACCCTACCACAAGTTCACTAGAGTGTTCTTTGAGACGACATTATCATCTAATCCAAATCTTTGGAGGAGCATAAGCAACACCTCCAGGTAGTTTTTCAAGATATGAGGGAGAATAAACTTTTCATTAACCAAAAGAAGAGTGAATTTTTCCTCTAAGAGATTCAATACCTAGGTCATATTATCTCTCAAGATGGTATCCGTATGGATCTACCAATCTTGAGGTAATAAAATGATGACCTAACCCAAGGAATCGAGCTACAAAGATTTATTAGTATGTGTGTATACTATAGAGGCTTCATAGTTGAATTCTCCCATATAGCAGTAGCACTACATGACTTGACCAAGAAAAATATTAAGTACATATGGACTACTAAAGAGAAAAGTGCTTTTGTGAAGCTTAAAGAAAACCTTGCCTCTCAACCAGTACTTACACTACAGGATCTCTCAAAACCATTTGAGGTCCAATGTGACGCTTGTGGACATTTCCTTGGAGCAATTTTGCTTCAAGAGGGCATGTCATAGCATATGAGAGTCAAAGACTCAATTCTGACCAGCGATTATTGGGCATCTACAAGAAGGAGCTACTAGTTTTCCTACATGCCTTCAACACTTGGAAGCACTATCTATTGGGGACTCCATTTATCTTATGAACGGACCACCAAAGTCTTAAGTACTTCATGATGCAAACCAAGCTCTTCGGCAAACAAATGAGGTGTGAAAATTTTCGTTTGCAATTTGATTTTCATATTGCTCATATTGCTAGTAAGCATAATCAGGTGGCCGATGCACTATCACAACTACCAATGGCAAATGTGGTGTCTATACCAACTCACAATGTTCTATCTTCCATGATAGATGAGTACGCTACTAACCCTAATTTTAGAGACAAAATGTTAGCCCTTGCCTTAGGGAAGAAAGAGGAACCATTTCCCTTGCAGGATGGTTATCTTCTGCATGCCAATAGTCTATGTGTTACTCACTCTCTTTGTGAGAAAGTCATATATGAATCCCATGCTCCTCCCTATGCGAGGCATAGAGAGATTCAACCTACTCTTCGAGGAGTAGAGAGGTATTTTTATTGGCCCAACATGAAAGTGGACATACAATGTAATGTACCCAACATTTTTCAATAAAAACTATTTCATTTACTTTGTAAAAAATTTGAGGTTTCCATTTTGTTAAGTCATAGAGCGCAACGATCGCATCAAAAATCGGAATTTGGAACTATTAATTATGACCCTTATTCACTTGGAAACAATAGGTTTATATGGGAAACTTAAGCCTCGAGACTCTATCTAAAGATAAGAGTTGACCCTTAAGAAAGAAGCAGTAATTTTAGAAAAGAGAGAGTAATTTTAGGAAAGGAGGAGTATTTTTAGAAGAGAAAGAGTATTTTTAGGAAAGGAGGACCTAAAATTAGAGACTCAAAATGTCCACAAAAAAACAAATACAGCAATGAGCGCGCACAAACTTATCTCTTTGATTTTTGCTATTCTTAGCTTTTGATTTTGGCCTTGAGAGCCTCTATAAAGACCCCTCTCCCTTCACTTTCAACAAACACACAGAAGTCCTCAAAAGCAGAAGATCTCTTTGTTACCATATACATGTGGTAGTGATGTGTGTGAATACACTAGGACCGCCGGGGCATTTTTCCCTGTTTAGGAGGTTTTTTCCCCCGAGCAATACATATACGCCCATCACTCTAGGGCTATCAATCTTTCCATTGCACACTAAGTAACACACTCTCTATTGTGTGCCTTGAGCTTCCTTTGTCTTCTACAAGTTGTGTGTGTTTCTCTGCAACCCTAATTCCAACAATTGGTATCAGAGCAGGTTACGTCCTCCCGGGCTTAGTCGCCAACTGCCTGCTCACTTTCTCCGATTACAGTGAGGTTTGTGAGCGTTCATAGATTGACAAATATTTTGGGTATACTTGTAGAGCTTAGTCAGCTCAAATTTTTGATTCGGGCTCATTTCAACCTCCATTTCCACTACAAGCAGTACTGCACAGGCTATTTCATCATTTTGTGCAGAATTTTTGTGAGTGCCGTTTTCTGCATAACAGGTGCTTTGCAGTCTTCTACGGTTTGTGCTATATAGCATGTGTTGTTCCCACTTCATTTCTCCTCTTTTCGGGCAGTTTTTACATCAGGTGCAGCATTTACCATGGCTGACAACAACACATATGTGTTCAAGATGTTTGCTACTGAGGACAGGTTGGATGGGGACAATTACCCTATGTGGGCTTACATGATGCAACATGTTCTTGTGTCAAAGGGCGTCTGGAATATTGTGCAGGGCATTGATGTACGTCCTGGTTCTGAGGATGTAGGTGATGTTGAGGATGTTGCAGGTCTTGATGCAAGAATTGCTACTATTAGAGTTATTTTGCCTAAGACAGAACAATCTCATAGGGATGTAAAGGATGCGCAGGCTCATGCATTGATTTCGTTGTCTGTGAAGCGCACCATTGTTCCTCACATTAGTTCAGCAAAATCTGCAAAACAGGCTTGGGATATTATGGTTGGTCTTTATGCAAGTCGCAATGAGGCTAAAATTGCTTTCCTGCGTAAAGAGCTGGAGTCGAAGATTATGCATGATAAAGATGATATGGACACTTTCCTTGCTGGTGTCAAGGATATTAATGAGTAACTTATGTGTGCAAGTGAAGTCGTTTCAGACAGTTCCCTTGTGCAGACTGTTCTTGATGCCTTACCAGATTCCTACCAGACTATTGCTAGTACTTGGAGACTTATGACCCAAGTAAATCCAGAAGTTGTCAAGTTTGATGCATTATGCACATTGCTGTTGCAAAGAGTCACTTTCAACATAAAACAGGACTAGACAACATGCAGTTGAACAGGATTTTAATGCTTCTCAAAGAAAGGGTAGTAACAGCAACTTCTTATGGTTTTGCTGCGAGTGGAAAAACTTCTGTTCCCAATGCTTTTGTTGGCATCATTTTGTCTGGCAATTCTGGTGATAAGGGCAAAAAGAAGATGCGTTGCCATTATTGTAAATCTAATGATCACTTGATCAAGTCATGTCCTAAGTTGAAGGCCAAAGAGGCTAAGAAGAAAGAGGGTGGTTCCACTGCAAATGCTGGTTCAACTACAAATGCAGCCATTGTTGAGTCTTCTGTGAAAGGAGATTGTGTTGCTGATGTTGATGCAGAATGGGCTTTTAGTGTAGAGTGCACTTACAATCCTGATGTCCATGATGCATGCTTGTCAGTTGCTGCAGATTCACATGTGTGGTATTTTGACACTAGTGCTACAAAGCACATTACCTCACATCGTGAATTGTTCACCTCTCTCGAGTCTGTCCCTCATGAAAATTCAGTCACTTGTGCCAACAATGCCTCTTATCCGGTTCAAGGAGTTGGAAAGATTGTGCTTATTGCTGCTAATGGCAGTTCTTTCACACTTGTTGATGCACTTTATGTACCTGGGATCAAGAAGAATCTCTTGTCTATATCCGTACTTGCTAGACTTGGACTTGTAATCAAATTTGTGGATGACAGATCTACAGTACATGATCTCAATTTTGGTGATGAAATTGTTGCATCTAGCCTTTTGTGTCGTGGGCTCTATAAGCTCACTTTGTATGACAAGTGTGGACAAAATTTTGCAAATGCAGTTGAGGACTCAAGGGCCATTTCAGATGCAAAACTTTGGCATGCGCGTTTTGGTCATCTGAATTTTTCCAGTTTGCTGCGTTTGCAGAAATCTGATATGGTTGCTTCTTTGCCACCTCTTGAAGCACCTATCGAACATGTTTGTGAAGGCTGTATTTTGTGTAAAATGCAGCGTCCTAAGTTTCCAAAGGATGGTTCAGTTACGGCCACATGCAGGTTGCAGCTTGTGCATAGTGATGTTTGTGGGCCCATGCAAACTCCGTCCTTCTCTCAGGAATTTAATGCATTTTTGGCTAGTCGTGGGATAAAACATCAATGTACAGTGCCTTATACACCTCAGCAAAATGGTGTTGCTGAGAGGAAAAACATGTCACTTACGGAAATGGCACGATGTATGGTCAAAAGTCAAGCTTTGCCGCATTCTTTTTGGCTTGAGGCCATCATGTGTGCCACTTATGTACTAAACATGTGTCTTACGAAATCTTTGCAGTCTATTACTCCATATGAAGCATGGCATGATAGAAAGCCTTCTATTGAGAATAGGCATGTTTTTGGCTGTTTGGGATATGCTTTGGTGCCACAAACACAGTGCAAAAAATTGGATGATAAGGCTGTCAAATGTATTTTTTTTGGTTATAGTTCTGAAAGCAAAGGTTACAGGTTGTATCATCTGCAAACAAAACGTATTCTGGTTTCACAGGATGTAGTGTTTGTGGAAGATTTTGTTTAGCCCTTGGTGTCATGTACTAGAGACAATAATGTAAGCTCACAGGACATTTATGACATTTGTTGCCTCTTTTCAGTGGTCAAAATACGAAGTTCCAATGAGGAAAATGTACAGCCTATGGGGGTTTCTGAAAATGTTACAGATCATCCTATTACTAATACAGATGTACATGATGTAGTTGATGAGGAAAGGGCTGAAAATGAGCAAGCTAGAGGTATGCCAAAATGGCTGGTGCATACTTTGCGTGACAATAAATTGGATGCACCTTTGTCTAGTCATACTCGTTCAGGCTCTCGCCATGCATCTTATGCATCATATTGTTATGCTTTGGCTATGTCTAGCTTACATGATGTTGAGGAGCCTCTGTCTTTTGATGAAGCACAGAATTCAAAAAATTGGATGGCTGCCATGCAATCAAAATATGATGCACTGATAGAAAATGACACATGGACTTTATGTGATTTGCCTCTTGGAAAAAAGGCCATTGGTACAAAGTGGGTTTACAAGTTGAAACGCAAGCCGAATGGTGAGATCGATCGCCATAAGGCTCGACTTGTTGCAAAGGGTTATGTACACCAAAAAGGTATAGATTATGAAGAGACTTTTGCTCCCACTTGTCGTATGACTACTGTGCGTTTTCTATGTGCATTGGCAGCTCATTTTGGTTGGGATGTACATCAATCAGACATTGTTATTGCTTTCTTGAATGGTGATATATTTGAGGAAGTTTATGTAATGCAGCCTCGCGGTTTTGTCATAAAAGGACAAGAGGACAAAGTGTGCAGATGTAAGAATGCTTTGTATGGGTTGAAGCAGTCTCCTCGTGCTTGGTATGAGAAAGCTAACACTAATTTGGTCAAACGAGGCTTTCGTAACAGTCCAACAGATAGCACATTGTATGTAAAGCATGAGGGTGATGTACCTTTCATTGTGGTTCTTTATGTCGATGATTTGCTGATCACTGGACCAAATGAGAGACATATTGTTGAATTTAATGTGATGGTGGTATTGCCTTGTGTCAGAAAAGTTACAAAGAGACATTGCTATGTAAGTTTGGACTTGAGGATTGCAAACCTATTACCACTCCCATGGAAACAGGTTTGAAGTTGAGTCTACATGATGCTGGAGATCCTGCTGATGTCACTCTTTACCAAACTGTTGTTGGCTGCCTCATTTATGTATGCAACACGAGGCCAAATATTCAGTTTGCAGTCTTACAGGTCATCAGATTTATGCATAGCCCAGGGTCTAAGCATTGGCAGGCTGTCAAGAGGATTTTTTGCTACCTTAGTGGCACTTTACATCTTGTCTTGTTTTATCGCAAGGGGGGATCATTGCTGCCATATTTACATGCTTTTCGGACTCAGTTTGGGCTGGATGTTTTCACACGTGAGTTTCCACAAGTGGTTTTTGTTTCATGCTTCGCAGTTCATGTATATCATAGTTGAGTAAGAAGCAACCTACTGTGGCCACTTCGAGTTGTGAGGCTGAGTACATGGTAGTCTTCACAACTACGGTTGAGTGTGTATGGCTCATATGCCTTATGGCTGATTTGGGTGTTGGACAGGACACTGCCAACACTATCTACACTGACAGTCAGAGCGCATTCGGAGTTGTGAGGAACCCAGTTTTTCATGCTCGCACAAAGCACATTGAGGTGCATTACCACTATGTCAGGGAGAGACTCTCAGCAAGAGTGATCATCTTGGATTATGTGCCAAGATAGGACAATTTTGCAGATCTTTTCACAAAGGAATTGGCTCGTGAGAAGCTTGAAGCTTTCTGCAAAGCTTTGGGATTACTCCCCTTTGTGGACTGATCTATCTTCAGGGCATGGCACTTCCCTTTACTCATGTGCCAGCTCTCGTTCACCACATCACTCCAGGGGGGATTTGTTACCATATACAAGTGGTAGTGATGTGTGTGAACACACTAGGACCGCCGGATAATTTTTTTCCTCTTTAGCAGGTTTTTTCCTCCGAGCATTGTATATACGCCCATCACTCTAGGGCTATCAATCTTTCCATTGCACACTAAGTAACACACTCTCTATTGTGTGCGTTGAGCTTCCTTTGTCTTCTCCAAGATGTGTGTATTCCTCTGCAACCCTAATTCCAACACTCTTTCCTTGAAGTTGGAGTTACCTTTTCTCCCTCAACCTCTCTCCCTCAACCCATCTCCATCTCCAACTCCTTCCCTATTGTCGTCATGTTGCACGTCAAATTCTTAAGTTCTCTTTCTCTCTTTCCCCCTTTTCTTTCATGATATGATGGCCCCAAAGCGAGTGACTCGAATCTCAAAGGATTCTCATGCCACTCCACCTCCAAGAAAGGTGCAAAGGAAGGAAACAACTACTTCAAATGTAGCTCAAGTGGAGGTATCGGTTGCGAACGAAGTCGAAGTAGTCTAACTTCAACCATGAGAGGTAGTCGAACGTGCCGCTAATCCAGTTATAATTCTTCATTGTTATACATGATGACCGATAAGTCAAGGCTAGGAATTTTCTTATACTATCTAAGAAACGTGATTACATCACAAGAAACAAGCATATGATTTGGTAGAGTAGTGAATTTTTTTTTTATTAATGGTTGCAATCTAATAAACTGTCTTTGTTTGATATTAGAAGTTAGTTAATCATATTTGAGAAATCACTTAAAGAAAACAATTGTTGAAAGAATATCTTGTTTCTAGATGGAACTTGCGGTTAGCAAGGTGATTCTGTGATTAGCAAAGAATAAGTTGAGGCTATCAGCTCTCTTTTTGTCCCTTGCGGTTAGCGAGATGCTCCCTTGCGGCGGTTAATGACGACTAGGAAAGTTGTACATTTCACGGTTAGCGAATAAGTAAATCCTTTGCAAAGGCTCTGTTGGTTAGACAAAGAAATTATGCAAGTAGTGGCAACTCTTAAGCATAATTGAAAGATTCTTTTTTTTTACTTATACGACTGTCTTCATTAGACCATGTTTGAGAAAGAATTGTTTCGGTGATGTTTGAAGGGCTATATAAAAGAATCTATGGCCGGAAATAATAAAGGAACATTGTTTGTATATGTAAAACAACGTGGTACTAATTAGAAAACAAGAAGAACGGGTGAGTGGGGTGTGGAAAGTGGGAGACTAGTATCCTAATGGATCTATGTCTACGAATGGATGGACCCGATTAGTCGAGTAATTTTCACAAAATTAGTACTTAGTTTCAATGTTAGTTTAGACTATGTCTCATATCATTTAGGGTTTATGGATGGCAGCCGTGCCTCTTGAACGTCAGGAAAAAGGTATTGTTTATAGATTCTAAATATATCATTGGGATTTCATCTTTACGTTATAGGAAATAACTCCCATAAGAATCCTTGATTTATGACCTGGCTTGTGGTGTATGACCTAGCCACGAACATGATGGATAGAGGACTTTCTCTCTTCTGGTGCTTGTATCTCTACTTCATGTAAACGGAGTGGAGTATCTTCAACAAAACTTGAGAATAAAGGAAGTTCATCTATCAAGTCATCCCAATCTTCTAGGGTTGGGAACCTCACAATTGGTATCAGAGCTTTAGGTTTAAAGATTGGTTTCTTAACCGTCAGCACTATTCTTGGGTTTGATTGCATGAATACTTTGCTTGATGTTGTTATCCTATCTGTTTTATAGCACAAATTTATGGACACCAACTGTTTAACTGTCGTCAAAGAAATATATCACACTGCTTGCTAATCACCAATATTCAAATTTTGAGAGAACTTGTTCCGCATTCTTGACAAGGTTTTTGTACCTCACATCAGTTTTGACTCACCAAATACATGGTTATATACAAGTTGTTGGGTTCGTGAAACAACCTTTGCTATCCAAGCACATCACATTGAATACTTTGATATTGACCTACATTGAATCAAGTGGACTGAAGACTTGAAGCTGTTTCCACACTTTCAACTTTACGAGGCACCATTGACTGCCATGGCCCCGAATGGAGTCACAATTCACAATCAGTGGGTTTATGACAAAGTGACATCAATTATCCATGCCAATTGAGTTGTTATCTACAATCACACTCAATTGACCTTCAAGGAAAAAGTTTTCATTGGCTACCCTGAGCTTCCTCGTGTGTATTGTTTTTAACACCCATATCATAAACCATCAAATCTTTACAACATGTCAACTGATGTGTATTACAGTTATGGTTCAAACCTCTATTATATATTCTCATGGAGTGATATTTTGTAGAATCTTATATAAGTTTTTGATGAATTTATGAATATTAATGTTTTGCTTCAAAAGAATTGTTTGACTGGTTAAGTCATTTGATTGAGTCTTAGTGGATTGGATTGGTGGTGACTAGTTAGGTCATGTGATTAAGTTTTCATAGATTGGATAAGTCATGATTGGTAAAGTCATGTGGTTGAAATTTTAGTGGACTAGATAAGTCTAAGTCTAGAAAATACCATAGTGTTTTGAGTTATTATGAATATTAACACTAATTGTGAATATTAACACTAATATATGTGTACACTCAAGAGAACCCTCAAATCACTCCTAGAATGGAAAACCCTCAGAACGATGCTATCTATACAGAGATTCAAGAGAAAAAGTTATTTCTCAAACAAATGCAACCACCTTCTTTTAGAGGAGAGGGTGTTGATATTGTGAAGGATGCAAAAGTATGGATCAAAGCTATGGACTCACTATGGATGATTACTTCTTGGCTGCAAAGACCACTCCTGCAAAACAAGTGATGTTAGGGATGTTTTTTCTCTCAGGTGAAGCAAAGTTATGGTGTAAACAACATTGCCGTGACATGAAGGTATTGGAAGAACACCTAGAGTTGGAGGGAAATTAAACAAGCATTGAAGGAAAGATACTTACCTCCTGTCCATGAAGCGTTGAAAATGAATGAGCTCTTTAGCTTGAAACAATACAACTTATCCTTGGAAGAGTACTACTCAAAGTTTGTAAGGCTTAGGCGTTATGCTCCACCAATGACTATATAGTATCAAGTAGCCCATTTCTTCAAGTCTTAAGAGAACCAATCAGCTCGCAACAATTACAAGCCATGAAACCTACTATTGTACAAGATGCTTTACTACAAGCTAAGCTCTTAATAACAGAGCAAGGTATTAGAAGGAGAGTTGAATAGAATTAGAGTTTTGATGATGCTAGACGACCAATAAGGTTACCCAATGATAATGGTCAACCACAAAGAGCTTATGCTGCTAATGTTAAAAATTCATCACGCTTTGATGTTCGATGCTTTGAATGTGGAGAGTTGGGATATTATCCAAACATATGTCCACATCAGATTAACAGAGCAACAACATCAACTGAAGTAGATCACCGCCCTTTTGGACATAACAGTGGACGAGGTGGTGGACAAGGTAGAGGGCAAGGAAGAGCAATGAGAGCCTTTGGAAGAGGTCAAGATAGGAAGTCCCATGCACATGCAGCTGTAGGATATCCTACCCTTGGTGAAGAAGAAGAGAGAGCAACAATCTATGCAGATATTGACAACCATGGAGCTCAAAGACAATTTGTTGTTATTCAAACACCAACCACCCATCAAGATAAATCTTTCAATCTTCTCATTGATTGTAGCAATACTCATTCTTTTCTATCCTGGAATGCTTGCAAAATTTGAACCAAAATAAAAAACAAGCTAAACCCATGACAATAGAATTGACTAATGGGAAAGCCATGATATCATGACATTTTGTGGGAACCCTTGACTTTGAACTAGGAGGCCATGCTACTTCAAGTTTCTTTAGAGCCCTACCAGTAGGGATGTATGATGGAATTCTTGGGATGGGATGGTTATCCAAAAATCATACTAGCATCCACTATGGACAAGGTAGTTTGAGCTTTAGAGATAGTCAAGCAAGGCAAGTTGAAGTACAGGGAAAGATTCAATTAGTTAAATCAAACCGTCTACTCAAAGGTATGAGGCCTGGACAACAAACATTTGTGGTCAAGCTGAACAAGATTGATTAAAAAATCAAGCATTACAAAACCCTCTTGGATTCATGAATATTCAAATGTCTTGCGTGAAGATCTCACCTCTCTTCCTTCCAATTGAGAGATTGATCATGAGATAGAGATTCTTCCAGGAAGTGAGCCAGTGTCAAAGAGACCTTATAAAAAGCCGCTACCAGAGGCCATTGAATTGAAAGAACAACTTTGTCAACTTATAGAACACGGATTTGTTGGACCGAGTAAATCAAGTTGGGGAGCACTAGTACATTTTCAAAAGAAGAAAGATGGGACTCTATGACTCAGCATTGACTACAGAGAAATAAACCAGGTAACAATTAAGAACAACTATCCTATCCCACAAATCGATGAATTGTTGGACAAACTACATGGTTCTAAGGCCTTCTTAAAGATAGATCTAAGATCTGGTTATTATCAAATCAAAATAAAGGGGTCAGATATTCCAAAGACAGCTTTCAACACCCAATATGGAAATTTTGAGTTTATAGTAATGTCATTTGTCTAAGTAACACTACAAGAGGTTGTGTGCTCTTGTGACGCTGTTAGCGATGGAAATACACTGGGTTTTTATAACCCCCGACGTCGCTAAAACCGTCGCTAATAGCGTCGCTACGAGAGCGTCGCTATATGCGACGCTATAGGCGTTGCTATAAGCGTCTCTATATAGAGACGCTCATAGCGATGATCATAACGACGGTTATAGCGACGTTTACACAGAAGTCTATAGCGCCGCTTATAGCGACGCTCCAGAGCCATAAATAGCGACAGTTAAAGCGACGCCCGAGAGAAAGTTTTTTTGGTGACAGGGCATTGAATGCCCTGCCACCCATCAACCATATTGTACTTAATTCAGTTTTTAAAAAAAGTGCAAGGGTAGATAATAGACCCAAAATAGTCACCCACAAGACGCATTGTTTGCAAAATTGACAAGCGTAAAATTGACAATTGTACACATCATAGGCAAAATGAATTGATTGGCAAATGTAATAATGACAATTGTACAACATCATAGGCATAAAGAATTGATTGGCAAAATGAACTGCGGTGACAAATGTAATAATATACATGGTTCAAAAAGACGTATAAAATCCGTCTCATGATACATAAGCTATGAGAAACCCTAAACTAATGCTATCTAGCTACGGCTAAACTAACGTCGTCTAGTCAGACGTCTCATCGCGTCCAAGCAGCGTATCTGTCGGATTCTGCAAAAAAAGACAATAAGACAGCTTTCAGTAAGTATAAACATATAACGACATTTATAAAACAATCAAAAAATAGAAAAGAGTAAACCCTAATACTAACCATGCCGCCGCGAGAATTGAGAATGTCCATCACGGCGTTTAAGCCCTTCCTGCCTGCGTACTCGCGCTCGTACGGTGTGGGATCACGTCCTGTCATCGACCACTGTCAAAACATACAAAGATTTCATTATGTTAGAATTAAAAAACTCATAAACCCTAAACTATCGAACATAAAGAGCAATGCAAAAACACTTACAAAATCGGCCTCAAATGATGCCCATCCACCGCTCCCCAAGTGGTGCGAGCTCCCTGCCTCTACTCGCGCTCTCGCTGCATCCTTTTGTTGCTTCCACTTGTCAGGATTCTCGCACGTTGCTTTCTTCGCATTCTTCCAATCTTCTTTGGCCAGCCAATCTGGCCTGTTCCACCCATGCTTGATTGCTTTTTGCACTTCGGAACGCTTGTGTTTGCAGTATTCGCGCATTCGAATCTTCATCAGGTCTTCATTGAAGCGTTGATCCCGTGTTGGAATGGAAAACTCATCATGAAGTATACTGATGACTCTGTCTTTTAAATCACTTGGTACTTCACTCCATTTGTTTAGTATGTAGTGTCTAAACAGCTGAGAGCAAAGACCACGCATGCGCGAGATCACCTTCTTGCCGTCATCATCCATGATGATGCCGCCGCTGAAGTCGACGGAGTAATCGATCCTCAAAATCCTTTGTAATCGATCCTCAAAATCTCTTGTAGCGTGCCGAAGTAAGTGAGTTCCGCCACCACAGGATCTGCATCAGAGCAACGTCGTCGATTAGACTGTTCAAATTTTGCCATGATTCCACAATCTTGAGTAAAACGCTTTTTGTCGATCCGTTCCACCCTAAAATGTCGACCTTTATACCATGTTGCTGTGTATGACTTATACTACAACTAACAAAGATTATGAGTGGCCGTTCAAACGTTTAGAAATAAAGTCACTAGCTAGTCGTACATTGCAAACTTACCTTGGTCGCGCAACCCCGAGAGTACTCCCACTCTTCCTCAGTCACTTCGTCACCACATTGTTGTGCGCTTTTCAATTGGTTGTGCAACCATCTTAAGCTCATGAATGTTGGTAGGCTCTCCAGAACCGTCGGATAGTGCATCGGTGGTCGTCTTCCCCGTCTCCACTCGATTCGTGCCCTTTGTCGCTCTTGCTTTGCATCCTCATATTGTGAAATCCACTTTTGCATCACTGGATTGTGAAGCATGCAAAATCGGTTGATTTTAGCCTCTAGATCTTCCGTCATCTTCTTCTCAACACCGAGATTGCACATGACAATCCCAGATATGCGCTCATCATCTATGGTTCGCCATAGCGTGTCTCGGGCTTTATCAAATCCGTCTAGCCACTCTCCAATGTACACTAGGGACTCTGATACCAACCAACCTTCTGCCATGCTACCCTCCGGACGTGCCTTTTGACGCACATATCCCTTAAGCGTTTTCATGAAACGTTCTAAGAAGAACATCCATCTGGAATGAACTGTGCCAGCTATTTCCACCTCATCAACTATGTGAACAAGAAGATGCACATGAATGGTTAGCATGGTAGTAGGAAAATGTTTCTCAAACATGCACACAAGCTCCGCAGCATTTAGTTTGGCGAATGGTATGGAGTCTACGTTGATCTCCTTTTGTGAGATCCATTGCACCAGCTTTGCAAGTTTGTAGATTGTGTTACGGATGTCAAGAGACAAACATCCCTCAATGGCAACCGATAAAATAAACTGTAAAGTATGTGCAGCAATGATATTAAAGTCCACTATGAACATACCTGACACATTTTATGCCAATCGTGTGACTTCAAACCGGTAAGCTTTCCTTCTTTAGTAAAACACGTTCGGAGCGAGTGCATTACGCCAGTGGGGGTCTAGGTGCCCTGGCACAATCAAGCTTAGCCATAGGTGCCCCTTCTTCGTAGTCAACCACGGGGGAATGTTGTAGTTGACGATGACAACGGGCCATACACTGTAAGATGTTGATCTTTGACCAAATGGATTTACGCCATCCATAGCCAGGCCTAAGCGCAAATTTCGAGCTTCCCTGGCAAAATCCGACCATGTTCCATCTATATGTTTCCAGGCTGCGCAATCTGCAGGAATTCGTAGCACACCATCCGAAGATTTATTCTCCTCATGCCATGATGCTAGGGCGGCCATGGACTTACATTCGAAGAAATGCTTGATGCGAGGAAGCAGAGGAAAATGTTGCAAAACCTTTTGTGGAATTTTTGTCCCGTGGAGATCTACTCGATATCTTTCGGAATCACATTTCGGACACTTCTCCATGTCTATGTATTCCCCTCTGAAAAGAATGCAGTCATTAGGACAAGCGTGGATAGAATTGTAATCCATCCCCAAGTTTCGCAAAATCTTTCTTGCTTCATCTCGGGAATCTGGCATCACATTGTCAGCTGGTAGTATGTGCTCTTTAAGCAATCTACACAACATAAAAATACGATACAGTCGTGTAAAAATCTATCAGATCATTATACATTTAGAGTTTTATTAAAGTAAACTAATTGTAATAGATCACCTGAAAAGCGCTGTGACGCTAGTGTCACTCCATCCAAACTTTGCCTGCATGTTGAGAAGAACCAGGAGTGCTTTCAATCTAGACGTACGTGCTCCATTATACAATGGCGTATCGGCTTCACTTTTCATATCATCATAGATAAGCCTTTCTGAATCCATGATCGTCTCCATCATTTCATCAATCTCGGGCTCAAACATTGCCTCGTTGGGAATGTGCTCTGCATGATCATCCCCCGAGCTGTCAGAGGCTACATCTTGTGGCCTCACATATGCTGCTTGACCAAAGCGCCTGCGAACACGTCTATTGGGTTGCAAGATTGCTGCTTGTTGGCCAGCGTCAGAGTCCGACGAGTTATAATTGGCAACAACTCGATCTATAATAGATGGATCGAACTCGCCAAATTCGCGAACGTGCTGCAAAGAAACACGTCTTGTCCGTCGCACAGCATGCTTGCATTGATTACAAGGACATAAGATCCTCGTTGAGAGATAGGTGTTTCGGTTGGACGGTCCCACATCCTCGTCACTACTCATAATGAGGATACAAATATTATAACCTGGACAACAAATTTAATATTCTATTGGCATTATTCTTCTTATCTCTCTCTCTCTCTCTCTCTCTCTCTCTCTCTCTCTCTCTCTCTCTCTCTCTCTCTCTCTCTCTCTCTACCTCACATTCTCTAGTCATGTCCAATCCCCGCACACCTCGGTCTAGAGGTGCACGGAGATCAGAACCACCGGGTTATAATCTCGTCTTTATTGGTCAATACCTATATTTGTGGGTACAAGAAATCTACAGACCCACGTCTACATGATACTGCATGTAGTGGACAAAACCCCTTTGCCTCTTCTCTAGCTGTAGCACTTCACAGCATCTTAACATCTTTTCACAGTAGATCTTTTCACTGTTCGTCTAACTCTAAACCCTAAACCGTAAGTAATTCTTGCGTGGACTCGATCTAACGTAAATAAGCGTAAATCTAAATAAACGTAAATCTAACTAAAAATAAACCTAAATCTAATTTAATGTAAGTCTACATCTAACCTAATCTTTAACATCTTTTGGGATAGTTTCCTACGACGTTAAAACTCTCTTCTTTTTGTGTGTGTGTGTGTGTGTGTGGGTAAACCTAAATAAACCTAAGTCTAATCTAATATAATATAAATCTAAATCTAACGTAAATTATGTTATATTAAAAACAAAGAACTAAACTAACAGGGATTATAAGAACCTTAAAACTGATTTAACACATAATTTTTCACATAACTCGGCAAGAGTTGGCATTCTCATCAATAAAGATGTGAGAGTTAACTTCCGGCGGTGACGCTGCCTCATCTCCATCCACATCTGACGATAGCAATTGGCCCTTTGGACCGTTCTTGCTCTTGTTACTAACTTTGAAGTTGCTGTTGAATGACTAGAGGTTGTGTAGATGGTCATTTGTCGGGGATGTAGTGACTCTTGCCGCCCTGAAGATCCACCTTCTTCCCTATCTTCTAAAGACATTTCACCAGTACTTTTGGATCGATGGAGCCCACCATGAGTGAAGGCAGCAATACCCTATATTCCATTGAGGGCTTTCTTCACCCGCTTCATGCAGGCATCGCAGTCTATGGAGACCTAAATCTAATCTAATATAACGTAAATCTAAATCTAGCGTAAATAAACGTAAATCTAACTAAAAATAAACCTAAATCTAATCTAATTTAACTTAAATAAACCTAAATCTAATTTAACGTAAGTCTACATCTAACCTAATCTTTAACGTCTTTTAGGATAGTTTCCTACGACGTTATAACTCTCTTCTTCTTGTGTGTGTGCGCGTGTGTGGATGTGTGTGCCAATAAAAAGAGATAAATGGTATAACCTTTCTATCACCCATGCCAAGTATGATAGATTGGTTATGCCATTTCCCTCTTGAATAATAGGTCTTGAGTTCAACTCCTCGTCGGCTAGATCTTTAGGTCTTTTAATTTTAATTAGTTTCCTACGACGTTAAATTAGTTTCTCTCTCAATGTGTGTGCGTTTTTTTGTTTATGCATATTTTCTCTCTCTTTTCCTCTCTCAATGTGTGCGTTTTTTGTTTATGCATGTTCTCTCTCTCTTTTCCTCTCTCAATGTGTGCGTTTTTTGTTTATGCATGCTCTCTCTCTCTTTTCCTCTCTCAATGTGTGTGTGCATTCTTTGTTTATGTATGTGTGTGTGCGTTTTTGTTTATGTTTGTACTCTCTCTCTCTCTCCCTCTCTCTCTCTCTCTCTCTCTCTCTCTCTCTCTCTCTCTCTCAAAAACACTATGTGTGTGTGTGTGTGTGTGTGTGTGTGTGTGTGTGTGTGTGTGTGTGTGTGTGTGTGTGTGTGTGTGTGAGAGAGAGAGAGAGAGGGAGAGAGAAAGAGGGGAAGGGAACATGAGAGTGAGGAGAGGGAAGGAGCATACCTGGCTCTCCTTCCTCTCCTCGTGTGTGTGTGTGTGTGTGTGTGTGTGTGTGTGGAGAAGAAAGAGAGAGAGAGAGAGAGAGAGAGGGAGAGCGTTACCTGCTCCTTGCTTGAGGGCGCCGAAAAACTCAGATCTGAGATCTGAGTTTTTGGGCGCTCTCCGGAATTATTTTTTTTGAGCGTCGCTAATATGAATAGCCTCTTGTAGTGTAATGCTCCGACTACATTCAATAGATTGATGCAAGATATTTTTAGGCCGTACCTAGACGATTTTTTCCTTGTCTCCTTTGATTATATTCTAATTCTACGCAAAGGATGAAGAAGAAAATGAAGACCACCTGAGAAATGTGTTGAATGTTCTTTAAGAACACAAGCTATATGCAAAGATAAGAAAGTGTTTATTTTTCACTCCAAGGATTGAGTATTTAGGATTTTTTGTTTTGCATGAAGGAATCTCAGTGGACCCTGATAAATTTCAAGGCCTCAGCCATCAAATGCAAGTGAGCGAAGATTCTTGGGAATCACATGATGGTATAGAATCTTTATAGAGGATTCTGCAGTGATTGCTTCACCCTTGACTGACCTTCTGAGAAAAGGAGTGAAGGGAAGCTAGGAATCACTACACCAAAAAATATCTGACCAACTTAAGCAGTATGTGAATACAACACCATGCCTAAAGCTACCAGACTTCAACCAGGCCTTTGAAGTTGTCACCAATGGTAGTGGAATAGCAGTTGGAGGATATTAGTTCAAAAAGGCAGACCAATAGCTTTCACCTCACGTAGCTTGTCGTGCTTGCTGACTAAGGTGCTTGAGGTGCTTTATGACTAAGGTGCTTGAGAGGCTTGTTGTTTTTTAAAGTCAGTGTGAGCACTACAAAGGAGGGGGGAGCCCTAAAGCTAGGGACATGAGAGAGAACAAACACACACACACACACACACACACACACACACTCTCAAGGCAAGCCCAAGACTCAAGAGGTAATAATGACACATGTCAAGCACCTACACATGCTACCCTCATGTAGTGCCTAGAGCCTATTGGTTGACCTCTAAAGGGGTCCAATGAGAATTTGGTTTATCTAATTAACTGTTTAAAGAATTTTTCAAGCCCTCTCTCTCAAAGAGAAAAGGAGTACACTTGTCCAAATGCTACCATGGTTACTTGATATGCACCATGCATGTGATTGGCAAGGCTTGCAGGGGTCGCGGCCACTCCAAGTGTGGACCAACCCAAACTTGCCGTAATCACGACAAATAGCCTCGTTCAATCTTTAATCCTTGAAATAGTCCTCCAAAAAGAACCCTGTGGCCAAATAATTGGACCATAGAGCAACCGGATAGCATGTTTTATGCATCTGCGAACATACCGATCATTAGAGATTAAAACCCAATCTTTGACCTGATAATTGCCACGTTTGGCAAACACATCATGATCAAGCTTGCCACTATCGGCATCTGGTATTGACTTCACCACCTCGACCTATATCTGCATGGCTCCATACCAATGCAAGAACCATTCTATTAGAGCGACATAACTTTGTTGCACCATCATTGCCCAACCCACTGGTTGAACATTTATGTTCAACCAATGAAAGCTCTTATTATTCAAAATTGTAAACCTGCTAACACTATGCAAAGATGAAATAAAGTCATATGTACAAAGTTTTATCTATGTCTTTTTGCTATCTTGGACTGCACCCTTAAGTGGGATGCCCAACCCCTTCAACAAGAACCTGATGAACATCAGGCTTGAGAGCTCTGTCGAAATAGAGCTTGAGACGAACTCCATTTACCTTGTGTCGAAGGAGCTTACCATTGGACCGCTCTAACTCATAAATACCATTAGGGAAAGCTTCAGAAATTTTGTAGGGCCCAATCCACTTCTTCTTGAACTTTTTCTAGAATGTGAAATCAAGGTAGCTCTCGTACTTCATAACCAAATCCCCTTCTTGTAGCTCCTTTTTTGGCAATCTTTAATTGAACTTCGCCACACATTTCTCTCTTTGTTGCACATGGAAATCTGCTGCAGCCTCTCGATCCATCTTCAAAGTCTCCAATTGTGTGATCCTGTCTTGCAAAACATCTCTTTGATTCACATTAGCTCGCCATAAACCTTTTAATGCCCATAGTTGGATGTGTACAGGTAAGACTGGTTCTTTTCCAAACACCAATTCGTAGGGAGTGAAATGGGTGGCCACTTTATAAGAAGTTCGGTAGGCCCATAAGCATTTATCAGGATTCCCCTCCCAATCTTCCACCTGTTTATAAATATACTTGGTGAGCATTTTAATGATTTGACAATTTGCACTCCAAACCATTACACTGTGGGTGATAGGGAGATGAGAATCTGTGTTGAATTCCCATCTTCTCTACCAAAGCACGTACTAGCTTACTGCGGAATCCTTGTCCTCTATCTGATGTCAAAACCCAAGGCACTCCAAACCGGCAGCAGATAGAATCAAATACAAACTGATCAACTGAAAGAGCATTTACCTCCTTGACCGCTTTAGCTTCTACCCATCTAGTGAGGTAGTCGATAGCTACCAAGTTGTACTCTTTTCCACTTGTAGACTTGGGAAGCGGGCCAAAAGCGTCCAATCCCCAATTTTTGAATGCATTTTGGGCCAAGATAGTCCCTTGTGACTCTGCTACTAAACGCCGCTCACCCATAACTTGACATTCGTGACACGTCTTACACGAGTAATGAACATCCCGTACAAGAGATGGCCACCAAAAACCTGCTTTGAGAATACGAAAGAGTACCTGATCTTTACCTTGATGCCCACTTTCTTCATGACATTGTGTCAAAACCATGCCGATCTCCTCCTTGTAGAGAACTCTCCTCAATACTCCATCTTTGCCGTATACCATAAGGTCTTCACCTATCAAAGTGAACCTGCTAGCCTTTTGGGTAATCCTTTTCCTCTGTAGCTTGGACATGCCTGCGGGACCTTGACTTGTGCTCAAAAAATCATCAACATCTTTTAGTGTTTCCCTACCTGCATAGCTGGCTGGCGTGACATATTGACCTACCACGTGCATCTGTACCCGGCTGGCTAACTGGTCAGCTTCTTGATTTTGCTCCCTCCTAACATGCTTGAATTGCACCACTTCAAAAAACTTCAATAACTTTTTAACAGAAAAAAACCAATGCTTGAGAGAGTCCCTCTTCACCTGCCATTTCCCTAAGAGCTATTTGATAACCAAAAGAGCATCTCCCTTCACTATGAGTCTGGATATCCCAAACTCGATACACTACTTAAGACCCAAGTGGAGAACCAAGTACTCTGCCTTGTTGTTTGTATGCACATCCTCCAAATCATAAGCTTTTGAAAAAATAGTGATACCTTGTGGATCATGTATAACGATCCCGCCTCCGGCTTTTTGGATAATTCTCTCACCATTGAACCACATGACAAAAGCTTCTTTTAGATCCGGTTCATCGTTTGCCTCTTCTCGAACCACCCTGGGATACACTGGCAAATCTACACCCTTATTTACCAACACGTCTGTGAGATGTGACCTGCAAGTGTGATCAATTTTAAACTCAAAATCAAACTCCTGTAACTCTAGCACCCACTTCATAATGCGCCTCCCTGGTCATAGGTGAAGCACCACTTCAGGTAATAAATTGTTAGAAGTAAGCACTTAAAACTTGCGAACGATTAAATGCACTTTGAACTTCCTGCAAGCAAACACTAGTGTCATCACCCACTACTCAGCCTTTGTGTAAGACATCTCTTCTGGACTGATAACCCGACTCTCAAAGTAGACAGGTTTGTAGCACCACCCTACCTTTTGTAGTAGGACTGCACCAATTGCAACTATACCCACTGTCATAGAAACATAAAAATCATCCTCACGATTGGGAGGACAACAGTAGGCAATTGACATAAGATTTCTTTAACCCTGTCAAAAGCTGCCTGTGTGTCTTCATTCCACTGAAAGCCATGAACCTGTTGACTTATTTTTTGAAGAGGGTATACATACTGTGAAAGCATCCAAAAGAAGCGAGAGAGGTACTTCAATTTATGCACAAATGATGCCAAACCTGTAGCACTTTTGGGGGCTCCATCAACACAAGAGCCTTTACCTTGTCCGGATCCACTTCGATACCATTTTGTGAGACCACATGCCCTAGCAAGTGAGCTCGAGGTTGAGCTAACTTACACTTTTTGGGATTCAATTGCCCACCCGCTTCATCTAGTCAATGAAAACATAACATTAACTTTGACAAATGATCATTCCTAGAGCTGTATCACCCTATGTCATCCATGAAAACTCTGATAAACTTACCAAGGTAGGGACCAAAGACTTTATTCATCCAATCTTGAAAAGTTGCATAAGCATTCACCAAGCCGAAGGGCATTCTGCGATAAGCAAAACAGCCCCATGGCAAAATGAAAGTGGTTTTCAAATGGTCTTCAAGTGCAATGCCTATCTGGAAGTATCCAAAGAAGTTGTCCATAATAGAGTATTGTTTGTGACCTGCAACTTGATTTAAAATTTCATCCTGAAAGGGTAAAGGATAATAGTTCCTCTTGGTTGCAGCATTTAAAGGCTTATAATCAACACACACTCACCATTTTCCGTTCTTCTTAGGTGTCATGACAACCGGGGAGACCCATTCAGATTTTTGCACGGGATAGATAATACCTGCATCCAATAGCTTGTTGATTTCCTGCGAGAGAGCTTCCTGCTGAATTTTCCCTAACCTCCTTAGCTTTTGCGCCTTTGATTTATGCCCCTCCTTGAGTATGATCCTATGTTCGACTTCCTTGGCACCTTGCAAATCTTTATACTCAGTGGCAAACAAATTAGGATAGGATGCACAGAGTTGCACATATAAAATAGAGTTATTGATAGTAACCCCAAAGAGATCAGCATCAACATGGAGGAGATCGTCATCACTCTTTCCCTCTTCTATATCTTTGTAGCCTTCATCATAGGTTGACTCCGTTTCGTATTTGTAGCTTGTTGTAGAATCATCTCCCTCATCCTTTGCCATGGGATGAGAGCAACTTTCCCTCGTCCGTAGATCAAGCATCACCTGTCTATCATTCTCTTTATCAAATAAAGTAAATACCCCTTTTCCCCAATCCTGCTTGGACCCCATTGCATGAAGCCATGGTCTACCCAATATGATAGGGTAAGCATTGTCACCAGTACCTTTCATAACAAAAAAATCATTAAGGCATTCAACACCCATAATCTTTACTTTCACATCCTGTGCTATGCCCAAACACCTGGCCTTGGTATGGTTGGACATCCTCATTCGCACATTAGATCTTACCATTGCTTTAACTCTTGCATCCTTCATGGCGGATTCGGTCATGACACACACTTGGGCCCCTCCATCAATGTATGCATGTACCTGCATCTTCTTTTCAATAAGAGCATCAACAAGTGGAAGCACATCCGCTGGACTCCCAACCCTCAATGCTAGATTCCCCACAGTATGCACTCTTGTTTTGTCCCGTGGAAGCCTGGTGCTAGCACTAGTAGACCACTGACGTCGCAATTTAGGATTAAAGGCAAGCAGCTGACCGAAAGTAATATTAGCCTTTTGGTTCTTGACATCACTCACCAAGTCATATTCGGAATGATCCCTTCCAATTTGGTAGTCGGATTGCTTGATTTTACGCCTCCCTTCTTCTTTTTCTCGTCTCTGCCTGCTCTCTATCTTCGTCGATTTTCCCTTTGCCTTTGCGAGCTTTAGTCTCCTGCTCTGTCTCCATCTCTCTTCCTTCACGTGCTCTCTTGTTGGCCAAAACATCCACTACCTGCTCATCTACTCCAATTATATTAACACAATGAACTTCTTCATTACCTTGAGGAGTGGGAGGCACAGGATTGTCAGACTGCTGATCTCTTTCCCATTGAATTGCCCTTGTCCTCTCCATCTTCCGAATAGTGGGTACATACCTCCTCTTTCCCTTGGTGGATGTGGGCAATCCGGTGCGTAGTGTCCTTCTTCGCCGCAAATATAGCAATTGCCTAGCTCTTCCTCTACCCACTCTTTGCTGCCCTCTGTCCATCACACTCAAATGAAGCTCTTGCATTTGTTCCGATAAATCTTCAACAGTACGTACCCAGTGTTGAGCAATAGCTGCCACTCCACAATTTGCTTGATCCTCTGCACGAACCTCACCTTGAGGGCTTGGTGGCTTCTCGTATCCCATCATACCTTGTTCGATCTTCTTCTTGATCCTCCTGCTCTTTGCTCGAGCAATTGCTACAGCACCGTTGTAGTTCTCGGGGCTTTTAAAATCCACCTATGCTCATACCTTGGGATGTAGGCATGACATAAATTTGTCCATCTTGAAAAAGTCGCCGTTGGCGAATTGCATTAATGTGGCTAATTCTGCCCAACATTCTTCAAACCGATTAAGAAAAACATTAAAATCTTCACTTACATCTTGCCTGAGAGCTTTTAACTTCGCGTCCATATCCATAGGTGATACTTCTTTTCGAAAATGTTGTAAGAAACTGGCCGATAGAGCCGGCTAGACCTGTCGTGGCTCACCATGCAATGTATCAGACCATGCTTTTTCCTTGCGTTGTAACACCAATGGTATAGTGTCCATCTTGCTATCTTCATTAGGCATCCACAATGATAGCATGTATAATTCAAAGTCTGCAATCCAATCAACTGGATCCTCCTCACCTGTGAAAATAGGGCCATAGCTTCGAGAAGCCGTGTTATCCTTCGGTTGATCTTTACACTGTCTTCTTCAAAGCGATCAGCGAGTCCTCCGTGGGGGCACCACTGATGGAATGGGGGAAATGAGAACACATAGTACACAAACAAGATGCCTCTCTATAGCCCAGCAGATATCCAACACCCAAACCACTCGGATAGACTCACACACACTGTATTTTCTGTATGGCTTTACTAGTAAGCTCATAATTTGCACAATTCACGACTACCCACCTAGTTATATGCACCTTAACAACACAAACTCGCCAATAGCTCAACACATAGCACACACCTCAAGCAATAGAACATAGCGGCAATCATTCCCTCCCATCTCTTGCTCTCTCTTGCACTCACACATGCTATCTCTCTCAAGCAATAGAACATAGGGGCAATCATTCCCTCCCACCTCAAGCAATAGAACATAGCGGCAATCATTCCCTCCCATCTCTTGCTCTCTCTTGCACTCACACATGCTCTCTCTCTCTCTCTCTCTCTCTCTCTCTCTCTCTCTCTCTCTCTCTCTCTCTCTCTCTCTCTCTTGCTATACAAAAACTCCAAGGGTCCACACACAACCCCCGAGCTTTGAGAACAAAGGAAGATGCCAAGACACAATAGATGGAATGGGTAGAATAATGAGCTTTTGATTAGAGTTAGGATAGTCTTTAATGCGACATACACAGATACGATCGAGGTCGGCCCCTTTAAGCTTACAAAGTAATCTCAAAAAAACATGAAACATAGATATCCGCCATTGATGTGGAGCTTGAATTTGAGTAACTCATGGTCTAGGTTTCCTTCTGCTTTGGAACACCAATTGCCTCCCACTTGAAGCCTTTATTTCCGAATCCGAGCAAGAAACCCCTCCTATGGCAGTTACTTCAACAACCTCTGCAACCCTCCTTGCCTTGTTGCTTTCTATAGCACCACTCCCAGCGAGATGGTCCCTCAACCTCCTCCTACTGATGGCGGCCCTGTGCACAATCGACCTCCCTTTAGCCCTCTCTGGCGAAAATTCCTTCAGCCTCCAATCCCTTTCTTTGTCACCCCTTGGCTTACCTGCCCTTGGCGGCACCTGCAGCGCGTGTTCAATATCCTATTCCTCGTTGATGGCTTCTGGTGGCCCCTCAGGCTGCCCTGGCTTCTCCCCTTTACTGTAGCGCTACTTACTAGCTGCCAAGGGGATGGCTCCACTCCGGCCACCTTTCTCAGCCAGTGCCCTCCTCGTTGATGGCTTTTTTTCAGCCCTTCGGACTTAACTCAATCCGCTTGCCCCTCGTTCTCACTCCCTTGCATGGCGGATTCCCTTGCCTCTGACCACGTACTTGGCAACCTCCCCACCTGGTGCCACTTTCCTCCTCTTCTCACGTGCTGTGGACCACTTCCCCCCTGCATGAAAACACCACAGATGGCACCACCTCCTTCCTGGCGTTCCCACCCAAGGACGATTGCAATCCAAAGCACTGCCAAACGGGTATAAATCAAGGTCGTAGTAGCCGAGTCCGAATACTCCCGGCTTCAAGTAGCCCTAGCCACCCCTTTAGAGCCGCACTTCAATCGCTCTGTCATTTGCCGATAGTGGCGGCCACTCCAAGTGTGGACCACCCCAAACTTGCCATAATCACGACAAATAGCCTCGTTCAATCTTTAATCCTTGAAACAGTTCTTCAAAAAGAACCCCGTGGCCAAATAATTGGACCATAGAGCAACCGAATAGCATGTTTTATGCATCTACGACCATACCAATCATTAGAGATTAAAACCCAATCTTTGACCTGATAATTGCCACGTTTGGCATACACATCATGATCAAGATTGCCGCTACCGGCATCTGGTATTGACTTCACCGCCTCGACCTGTATCTGCATGACCCCGTACCAATGCAAGAACCATTCTACTAGAGCGACATAACTTTGTCGCACCAACGCCACACTCTTTAGAGTAATTGTAGCACCCAAATGGAGTACTTACATTATCAAGTACTTAAAAACCAAGTCATTATCGGTGGAGGGATTAAGTAACGCACGGATGAAAACTATTGAAGAGGAAGCAAAACACTATGTGTTGATGTTGAATCAACAGTACCGATGGGGAAAAGACAACAAATTGAGATTGTGTGCTACTGAGGGCAAATATTTTTCTATCCTAGAACAAGCACACGCAGGCCAATTAGGTGGACATTTTTTGGATGACAAAATAACAAAGTTGATACTTCTTGCAGGAATATGGTGGCCAACCATGTTCACAGATGCAGAAACATTGTAAAACAGTGTGATGAATGCCAATGCACTAAGGCACCTCTGTGGAGAGATGAAATTCCCTTACAATCGATAATAGGAGGTTGACTCTTTGCCAAGTGGGGCAAAGATTTTGTAGGGCCCATCATACCTCTTGCATACCGCACACACGCTCAATACATTATAGTAGCACCAGATTATTTGACCAAATGGGAGGAAGAAAAAGCAACACAAAAAAATGATGCATGGATTACGACATAGTTCTTATTTGAGAACATCTTTACCAAACACGGCCTATCCATTGAGATTGTGAGCAATCAAGGAACCCACTCTGTGAACATTGTCATTAAAAGTTTACTCGATGAATTCATGGTGGTTCATTGCAAATCGGTCCCCTATCACCCCCAAGCTAACGGTCAAGCAGAGAGTACCAATAAAATCTTGTGCACGATGCTCACCAAAATAGCGAGTGACACAAACCCACCAAGTCTGGTAGCATTTGACCTCAAAACATGGATCGCGATCCATGTATCTATAAGAAAAATTCTAACAGATTTCAACATTTTACAATTAGTAGTCTTATACATGGGAAATATAGAGCAAAAGATATCAAAATAGTACATAAATGTTGATTTTGAAGTTTAGAGCATATGTGTGGGAAACCAAGGTGCTAAAGGAGAAACACTCAAAGTTTCTAAGTTTATAAAATCTAGCTAAAAATGCTTTCAAAGTCCTTGAATCTGCTTGGCTAGATCTCCAACCTCAAATGGAATAAAAAAATAATGAAAATTGACAAGCAATTAGCTATAAGATGGCCCTTAGACACATTCATTAGAAGTCAAGGAAACATCAGTTGTTAACCAAGGGCAATGATTGAAAAGGGGTCCAAAACATGGATATGGTCAAAGTCCAAAAAACATGGCCATAAACTAGAAAAGTGAGTTAACTTGGAAAAAACACGTCCAAAGTTGAAAAAGTTTCACCAGTGTGCTAGGATGGACTATAGGAACATGTGTGCCAAATGGCATTGCAAAACCCTACCCAACATGGATTGCGATCTATGTACCTTTTTCACCCAGCCAAGAACGAACGTCATTATCTGGTTTTGAACACCATACAATGTCCAGTCCTGAAGTATCAAGTCATCTGGATCTCAAAATCCCAACCAAAGGGATCAAATTCTCTAAGTCTGACAAATTTTCCAAATTTTGACCTAAGATCTTAACCAATGATCCAAACCCCAAAATTTTTGGACTGAAGCATCACCATGATGTGCCCTATCATGTGCTATCATCAAAATATGCTCCAACATGGATCATGATCCATGTACCTCAGAGCCAAATTTCATCTGTGATCTCTTGCCCTAGTGACTATAGTTGTCTTAGATGCACTGTTCAAGTTTGATTTGGAGTAGTTTTGACAAAGTTATGCTCATTTCTCAATTTATGGTCAAAGTTTGCATTTTTTCCTCTTCTCAAAATCCTTTTGGTCATCTCCTAACCCTAAAAGTAGCTTGAAATTGGTCATAGGATGGCCCATAGGAAAGCACAAAAGGATTGGGGGGTTTTACCTTATGAGATCAATGACATCTCATCAAATGAGAAGGCTCACATCACCTAATCAAGAGCTATAAGAAATACCAACAAATATCTTCATTAAAAAGTTCAAGGAAACTGATGGAACAACAGTCAAGACTACTATATTTCCTAAGGAATTGTGGACTATACACCAAAAATCTGAAGTACTAGAAGGGGCAAGATGCTTACATCTGGATAGCTTCTTCAGATTACCACCATGGGGAAGACATTTTTGGAGAGGCCATGAATTGATCAGCTCCATTCAATACAATGGGAAAACAACACTCATAGACAAAGATGGAGCGACAATCAAAGTAAAGATCAACCTGGAGATCATCAATGAAGCTCTTCACTTGCAACAAGGGACCCACAAGCTATTGCGCAAAACCAAGGCAATATATAATGACAAAGCTTTCCTCAAGCAGAGGGGCCACAAGTTGACCTATCAAGATCTAATCTACTTCAAGACGGAGTTGCCTTTGTGGATGATATCCCAACACTTCAAAGTGAAAAAGCCACCTTGCTACACTAAACCAATGTTGCATATGGCAGTAGTGATGGCTATGTGTCTGGCAGAAAAAGGTGGTCAATTGTGACTTTGGAACCTACATCGTGGAAAACTTAGTGGAAACAAACATCAAAGGGAGTGATAAAAGCAAAACGCACATGAATGATGGACCAGTCCTAACCAGAATTGCCTATCAAGCATTAGGTATGATTGATGAACTACCACCTACAAAAACACAATTGGAGCTAATTCATAAATCCAAAAGAGCAGTAAAGCCAATGGCAGGACCTTCTACAGTACAACCCTCAAAAATGAAACACTGGACAGATCTCTAAGAAACCTAAATTTGACAATGAAGAGATAGAATCAGAGATGCCACCCAATGATGACATTAAATCAAAGGACAAAGATACTCCCTCAAAGTATCAATCTTTAGAGGAGGAATAAAAGAAGGAATATGCACTCAAACAAACATGTCTGAAAATGAGGTCAAATAAGACTACCAATACAATACCCATTACACAAACACAAAAACCTATGGAAGAGGCTCAATCCCAAAGAGAAAAGCTCCATCAGAAAAAACATGAGGAAAAAAGAAACCTTGGAACTGAAGTAGACAATCAAATAGAGGATGATGAGAACCGGCCACTAGCCCATTGCAAGGCTGAAGCTCTTGAAAATCTCAAACAACACAAAACAAAGGAAGCAGCAGAAAATCTGAATATTGTCGGCAACATGCAGCAAAGAATTCAGAACAAGCTCAAACACAAAGCAAAAAAAATGTAAAGAGAAGAGTCCAAGTGCCAACGCATCAATGAGCTTGAAACATCTAACAAATCTACTAAAGTAGAGGAGGCAGACAAAACTAACATGGTAGGAGGAAATAGAGAAGGGGAGGGTGGCATAGAGCATTTTGAAATTCACATAGAATATACACATCAATAGTAGATGCAACAACACCTCCTCCTACTCAAGAATTAGATGACTAGGTAGTTCAGAATGAGCAAGAAGAGCACACAACAAATATGCCCAAGCAAAAAATACAAAGGCCGACAACACATACAACACAAAATACGGAGAAATTTCAAGAGCAAGAGATCAAACAAACTTCAATTGCAACTGAAGCACAACTTGACAAAGGTAAGATAGTGGAAGAAACAAACACAAGATAAGTTGGCACCTCTGACCAACCTCAAGAAATACAACAAAGGCCCAGGTCACCTTGCACAAAGGCAATGGTAGATGAAGGAACACAATTGATCAAGTCCCTTGACATTGACACACATTTGGAACAAATCAAGTTCATTAGGAAAAAAATGGACTCTCCATGGGCCTTGTAAGAATCCCTAATTTAAAGGAAGCCTGCCAAGATTAAGGGGGACAAAGGCTTTGAATGGGGCTATTTTGGTAGGGTCTCCTCCACCTTTGACCCCTAAAAAGGTAGGGGGAAGGGGGGGGTAAACCATTTGAAAAGTAGGGGGGTAGGGGGTCTTCTCTCTCTACCTTTTTGGCCAACTTGTAAGTGGCCTCTTAACTCTCCCATGCCACCTAAGCAAATCCGTGGGTCAAAGAGGTTAAAAAAAATGACTTTTTTCAAAAACTTTCAAAAAAACTCTATTCCCCCCTAAAAAGTATCCCCAACATATACACATAATAAAAAAAAGTTTTTTAAGTTAAATTACTCAAAATTCAACATTTTTTGACTCCCTCCAAACTTTTAGAAAATTTCCCCTAAAATTGAAAACTCTCTCTCCTAATCTAAGCTCCTCTCCTACACCCATCCCCCTTGCACCTGCACCTGCTGCTGCACCTACGCACCCATCTCTCCATCCTTCAAGCTCCATCTCTCCATCCTACAATGCCTCTTGACGACGTGACCAATGTCCCAGCAAGCTCTTCACGCGGTAGGTCTCTAGGGCTTTTCCTACGCCTACCTCAAGAGTATGTTCTGACAAAGAAAACATGCTTGGGTACATTACCTTCAGCCAACAAACGCCGCACTCAAGGGGAGAAGAATGTGGATCTCTGGACAGACGGATGCTTGTATCCAAAGGATCCTTCTCTCAATGTTCATCCGTCTTTTACAAACATTCCATCACTGTTGCAATACGTTGGAAATGGAGAGCAAGGTTTGTTGGGCTACTGCAAGAGACTCAACAAACACGAGATTGCGCGGTCCGAGATCTACTTGCGTCATTGGCAGTTGCTCAATGGGAGTTTCCACAATCTTCAAGCTCAGATGCAAACAGCTACTAGTGCGCTTGAGGAGGCAAAGAGCACCATCACAACCAAGGAAAATGTAATTAAAAAGCTTGAGGATACTCTTTCACACATGAAGAGTACTGCCATGGGAGGTAGGGTGAGGAAACGAGAGTTGTCCGAAATTCAGACTCTTGCACCACGTGGAGGTGCAAGAAAACGAAGGGTGATAGCTATGAGGTAACATGTTCTATCCCTCATGTTGTTTAAGTTTAATACGGCTCATCATTGTTGTTTTGGGCAATAGGAACTTTGTCCAAGAAACGTGCGGCGGCGAGAATGCGTCAGCTAGGGCTACTTTACTTCGTTCTTGTTTCAACAAAGAGATTTTTATTGGGATGCTTGATGCTCCAGAGGCAAAACACTTGAAAGACACAATCACTAAGAGAGTTCTTAGAGATTTTTCTAATATTTTCACTGATCTAGATGTTCAGGATATTTGTGATGCTGCTGGGATTAGTACCAAGGGCTATCAAGCAATACATCAAGTGTTAAAAGATGCATTAAGAAGTCGAGGAGTCACGGAAAACCTATTCCCACTTCCTCACAGAGTACAGATTGCCAAGAAGGTGTCTAATGAAGATGTTGTTCACCGATTAGGGGACTACTTGTATATTGAAGACACGATGCCTCTTCAGCCGCTCCGTAGCAAATCACAAGGAAGGAAGGGCTGCGGGAAGGGAAGCGGTGTTGTTTCTAACAGTGTGTTGCGGACTGAAGGGTTTGTTTACACCAAATTCAACAATATCTTTGTGGACTTGATACGATTGCAGCAGTCCAAGGCTGTTTTCTACAATTTGAGTGATGCAGGTTAGTTTAGAGTTGCCTACATGCTCTATGATGTCTCATAACATGCATTCTGAGGCTTTATGTTGTTGGCAGTTCTTGAAGGCAAGCTTGTGTTCGTGCTGAAGTTGGATGAGTGTGTAATTGTTAAAGGGAGAAAGTTGGAGAGAATGAGCATCACGCTTATGAATGAAGCCCTAGCTTATGCCAAGCAATCTTGCAGTTCGAGTGAAGCGACAAAGCCCTCTTTTAGTGTGCAATCAGAGAAGGATATATGGTGGCTTGGTGCAATTGAAGTTCCGAAAGAGACACATGAAGTCCTTGCATGGATTTTCAGTAGAATCCCATGGGTCACAGAGGTCATTAAAGCTCAAATAAATGGTGAGAAGCTCATGGTTCCAAGACGTGGGGAGTTTGATGTTGAATGGCATTTAGGTGGTGATCTAAAGACCATAAAGTGCATGCTTGGATGCAAACAAGGTGCAAATTCTTTACTTCCCTGTCCATTCTGTACGAAAGGGCACAAGACAAGTCGAGCAACTCAAGTGGAAGGTCAGGACGATGATAATGATGACCATATAAATAGGGAGTGGCAAATTTTGGTTATTTCATGTGATATGCTGCAAGTGCCCAATAGGGATAGCAAAGATCCTGGGTGGAACCCCATAATTCCCTTCTCCCTCAACAGTGTTCACTTTTGCACATTGCATGCGTTTATGCGAATATTTGATAGGATCTTAAAGCATCACATTGATTATGCTTTCACAATGAAGCCCCTTCAACGGTCAAAAGACTCCTTGCAGGGGGTGGAGACGCTCCTTAATGAGATTGGATGTCACCGATCAAGGGTGACCATTGTAGCAGAGACTTGTAGGGAGAAGACATATGAGGTGGCACAGAAGGTTTCCATGAATGGAGCCAAAGCACGTCGATTTTTCAAGAAGATGTCAAAGTCTCCAATGCAGGTATCCAAGGCAAGTGTCGATCTAGCAAGTGAGAAGCGGTGGGAGTTGTGGAAAAAATTTTGTTCATGCACGACGGACAAAGATCCCAATGTGGAGGTTGCTAACCAACGCAAGCTAGTATGGTCATCCTTTCAAAAGGTTGTGCAATTGATGAATCTTTCAAGCACCACCGTTTAGCAGCGAGAGGAGTTCAAGAAGGTGCTTTATGAATTCACAAAGGCCACTAAGGACGGATGGTCTGAAAGCAAGATTACACACTACATGGTTTGTTTTAACGGACTTAATACATATGCAATGTTTGAAAATGTAACTTTTCTATTCGCTTATCTCCTTTTTGGTTGTTTTAGCACATTCTCTATGCGCATGGTGCATACTTCATGGACCGCTATGGTTCGCTTGATATATGGAGTACACAAGGCATGGAGAAGTCCCACTATCGAGCAAAAGGAGTCTACTTCAAGAATACTCGGCATGGTGGTGGTAGTTCACACTCCAACTACCTCCAAGAGATGTTTAATTGGTTTTTTAGGCACACCTTTGGGAGAATTCGTACTATTGAGAAAGCAAGAGAATCTATTTTAGCAAAGCAGTTACGCAACGCTTCCCGTACTGCAGCATCCGAGAAGTGGAAACGCTCGCGAGCGTCCCTCGGCCACGAAGCTTGGCATGCAACTAAATATCGAAAAGGCAACGTTTGGGTGTCGCGTCAGCCGTCCGCATGATCCTGGTTTAGTTGTTCAATTCAATTGCTTTATTTGAGTTTCACTCAATTGGCCGCATAGTGTGAAAGGTCCCAAATCTCAAAAAAACCTATTTAAAGGTTGAAGGGGCTCATTTTGTCATCTTCCTTACTAGGTGCAACCATGGCACGAAAAAAACAAACGACTAGGATTGCATATCCAGAGGGGCCGGATGGCCAACGACTCAAAGGTACAGCAACAGAAGCTGGAACTTCACAAGCTCAAGGTGAAGTCCACACAAAAGAAGCTGGAGCTTCAAATCAGCATGGCCAGTCCTCTACAGCAGTAAAAGAGAGACGGAAGCATCGTCTTGTTGTCTATTCATCGGACTCCAACGATTCTGATGGCAATAGGGAGGATGAGAGCGACCAGGGCAAAGAAACAAATAGCCAAAAGCAGCCATCAGAAGGCTCCGAAGAGACACAAACGGATGAAGACGCCCCATGGGTTGGCGTCCAAATACAAACTTATCAGGCTCACATGTCTATTGGGGGTAAGACACTTCCTAAAGGGAGTGGACCTACACCATCACATCCGGTCGATAGTGAAGAGCACGAATCAGATGGAGAGTGGGTGGAATCCGGTTATGAGGTGTTGGAAGTGCCTGTGCAGAAAAAAAAGAGAAAGAGCATTGTCTACAAGAAGAGGAAGCAAGTTGCCCCGACTCGTGCCAAAAATGCACCTCCACGTCGACCTCAGAAGGTACGAAAGCGCAGCCGTGCTTTTGCGGAGATTTGACACTATCAAAAGAGCACCGAGCTCTTGATTTGGAGGGCCCCTTTTGCAAGGCTATGCAGGGAGGTTTTGCAATTGTACAACACTCAGTTTCGGATGGGCGTCGTGTCCATAGAGGCACTCCAAGAGGCAGCAGAGCAATATTTAACTGGCATATTCGAGGATTCTATCCTCTGTGCCATCCATGCAAAGCGTGTAACCATTATGCCCAAGGATATGCAACTTGCTCGCCGTTTGCGCCATGAGGAGTAGCTTGTAATTAGGCATCAACCTTTTTGTATTTACGGAACTCCAAGATTGGAAAGAATTTGAATACAAGCGTCTTTTGATTCTATATCCCACTCTGTGAATTGTATTGGGAAGAATTTGAATATAAGCGTCTTTTATTGTATACCCCAGTGCGCAATGTATTTTTTTAATTCTGCACCATGCAATGTAGCAGTGGTTCAAGTTTTGTCTACCTAGTTCTATTGTATGTATGTAGCCATTAGCTTGTTATTGTGAAAAATTGCCTACGTTTAGCACCTTGGCTAAGTGGGGCATGCACTTCCTGATGTATCCATGCTATGTGACTCACTATTGCATGGCAAAAACATCTACAAAGTGTTCAAAATGGCTTGGAATGCCCCCAAGTTGGTTGCCACAAGGGCGCGCATTTGGGGCTTCCAGAGGCCTATGGATGGACATAATGCGCGCCCTTGTGGCAGCCTCTCCTAGTGCTTTGCTGACACTCTCCAGTGGTTTCCAGACAATTTTGACAAGCAATAAGTATGTTTTGTTTGCTTCAATGCTTCAATTAGCATAGATGCTGCTGGAATTCATCCCCCCTTAGTCCATGTCAATCCTAAACTCCAGAAAGGGCTTAGATATTGCCACAAAGTTTACTCTTGTGGTTTGTTAATACAAATTTAGGTATCTGGGGCAAGATGGGCTTAAGGTTACCTGGGTATCCATGTCTTCCTGTTTTGCAGCTGGGTATTATTGTCTTCTCACTCTGTTTTGTAACTGGATATGCTCCTATTCTCCAAGAAGGGTTTAGATATTGCCACAGTTTTGTGGTTTGTTAATACATCTTTAGGTATCTGGGGCAAGATGGGCTTTAGGTTACCTGGGTATCCATGTGTTTCTCTTTTGCAACTGGGTATTAATGCCTTCAAACTCTGTTTTGTACTTGGGTATGCTCTTAGATGTGTCCAAATTCATCTGCCACAAGGGCGCGCATTTGCACACTTCATCTGCTGATGGAAAGCCCTAATGCGCGCCCTTGTGGCAACATTGTTTAGGCACTTCCAAGCCCTTTACTAGGCACATACATAACTTTGGAAGCCTAGAAATAACAAAGTATACATTTTTTAAATTTTAATACCTGCCAAACCCTTTAGTAGTCATAGCAAAAATTATGGTGCTTCTCATACACAATGGAAGCCCAACATATAAAAAATTCAAAACCTTGCAAGAAAGAGAGTCATAGACAGCAAAAAGTAGTTTCATTAAAGAAATCAATGCTTTACATGATATCCGGCTTTTGCTTTAGGATCTTTCTAATTACAATTTTCTGGCGCTTGGCCTTTTGGGGTGGCTCCCTGTTAAGTAAAGTGGTTGTGATTTCTTGGGTGTCATTAACCTCTACAGCTTGGTTCATGCCGACATGGGCAATAAGGAGCCCGCGAAAGTTTACACCGAAAGTGGATATTGCAAAATCTTTCTTTACAAGCACTACAAGGTTGGCCATTTGGGCAAGTGTTGTTAAACACAACGCCTTGGAGACTGAACGGAGAGAAAAAATGTTGTAGCGACCAGTGGGAGAGTAGTCGGCATGGACAAACACCATGACACCAGTGGGAAGTGTGCCGAGGTAGTGAGCAAGTGCCGCTTGAGGTCCGAACAGCGTCCTCCTCCCCCCTGACCGTTGCGCCCGGGCGTCAACCTCCAAAACATCCTGCAAAACATAGGTTTTCTGAGATATGGCACAGAATTATGATATAACATTAACAAAATCATTTGTAACAATCAAATGTAAGTGAGCATCTATACCTCTTGTCTACGATCCTCCTCATCGGCATCCGGGTGCAAGTAAAGATCCACGCTTGACTTCCCCTTTGGATCAAGCAAAACAGGTGTTGCAGCAGGTGGTGGTGAATCCACTCTTGCGCGTTTAGCCAAACACATGGCTTGCACAGCCACAAACTCCTCCTCAGAGACCTTGGCCTGCTCGGCCGCTGCCACCTCGGCTTGTGCGATCGCCACTGTGTCCGCCAAAGTATTCCCCATGGGCAGTAGGAGATCATCGTCATGGGAGGTGGTGGTATCAAGCTCAAACTTTCCATGGGCATCGAGGATGGCGAAACACTCATCCATGCGAAGCTCAAAGGATTTCTCCAGATCGTGCATAAACACAAACTCCTCCTCACCCACCACAATGGAGCAGAAGCTGCTAATCTCTACCTCAAGGATGGCATCCCGAGTGGTGGTTCCTTCTGGCAGTCCCGAGGATGAACCGACTGATGGAGAGGCCTCCAAGAGGCCTTGAATCCCTACAGGGTAGGTCAAGTCAAGCGTCCTCTCCTCTGCGGATGAGTCAATGGCCGCGGGCTTGGGGTCCTTCACATCAGCCAATACCCCGCCGATCTGCAAGTGAGATAGCACTACGTCAGGGCCTGCTGGGCACTCGTGAAGGAGGAAGATCATTATGGCTTGAACAGATAAAAAATTGTTTCCGAGCCTTCCGTTACGCATTGCTCGCACATCATCAGCTTCAAGCCGCACATATTGTCCAGCGGGTTGTGCTATGGTGGCAAATCGTGCAAGCCGCTGATGAAATGGCCTGTCCCCTTGGTAGATGTGGTGGAGAAGGCCTTCAGGGACCCATTGCCCTGGTCGGTTTGGTAACTCAACAATGAATCTCCCCATGCACGTGGAAATGTATGAAGTAATGTGCTCAAGAGATTGAGAGTGGAGGGTCAAGGTGGTTTCCAAATCGGGTTGGGTTGTGAAAAATGCTTGAAGCTCAGGGCGATTTGCATGCCCAACCTCAGTAAGGAATGAATTGAAAGCACTAGTAGCAGCCATGTCTTCTCTTTGAGTGATTGGGTATGCTAGGTCTCTCTGCAATGCTGGGATGAAAATGGTGAAATGAGGAGGTGGTCCTCCTTATATAGACATATTCTATCTCGAAAAAAATAAAAAATATGGATTTAAAAAATAAATTTACACCACCTTAAAACTCAAGTACAACACCTTAAAACTTTTCAAAATCTTTAATAAAATATCCAATATATAAACGATTAAAGTTACAAGCCAATTCACTTAGACAAGATGATTTCGTCTGTAGCCCAATCTTTGTAAACAAGCATAGTGGCCTCCATCCGCCTTCCAATCTATACAACCAAAAATGGGCAATCAAAATACAAAAACCCACAGAAAATAAGAAAAGGTAGCTAAGGAAGCACAAAGCAGACCTTGCATTGTTCTAGTTTGAAACTTGCATTACCGACATCCTCGAATCCCATTATGACAAAGTGTTCCCGAAGATTGGCAAGAGTCCAATGCGGATTCACTGCAACCACCTCCACCTCATTATTGAGCATGCGGACACGAATTTCAAAGGATTGAATCTCTTCGGCTGTCAGCTGCAAGGGTATCCATTTGCCACGTTTGTGCATCCACCTCTCATAGCTAAACCGTGCATACAAGGTGCACCTTGCTTTCAAATACCGATGGCAAAGCTATGTGGGGGACACATTGCACTTATAACGGTCACCATCATGCAAACCGTCAACATAGCCCCAATTGACACCTAGAATGGTGTCCATTGCATCTATGTCAACTTCTTTGCAAACAAACATTGTTGGTGTTTCTACAATCGGTAGAGAGTGGAATGCATGCACAAACAAATGAATGGGACAATGCCAACTGAGACCCACCGATCTGGTTGCCTTACCAAACTTTAGGGACCCTTGGAAATCTTGCAGCACCTTGCGCTTGAAAGAAAGCAAAGCCCAATGGTCTGGAGTTGGCCATTCTGCACTCTGCAATGAGGGTGTCTCCACGGCTTCTAACCTACCATAGCTTTGGCTTGACTTCGGCACCACGTACTTGTGGGAGTACATGAATATTCGCTGCTCGGTAAGTTTTTTTTATGAAACATTAGGAAACATAAGCTCCCCAATGTGAGCATGCACAACCATGAACGTGCCTGAGAGGCACTCAAGCGGCTGCTCCTCAACTAAGCTGGATGGAAAAACATCTTTACAAATGTCCTTAGTTAAACATAATGATCACATAAACGTAAACATGACATATGCATGGGATAGCTAAACCATGAAAACTTACAATGAGGTGCAAATTGAGTAGAAGCTCTCTTGAGGTGGAGCTTAGCTGCACTGTAGACGTGTTGCACGATGGCCACCATTCCGGAATTTGTTTCTTTGAATGTCAATAGCCGGCCCTTCCAATGACGTTCCAATACGCCTCGACACCGTACGCGATGAGGTCCAGCACGTGACTATTGCATGTAGATCCATGCACCCTTCTTGAACACTTGTGGGATCCATACCCCCTCTAAGTCTTTTGTGTTGTGCAACACAATCTCCTCTATATCTGGTTTGGGCCATCTATGCGTGGACATGCTTGGGAAGTTGGGCTTAGGAAGGGATTTGAAAGAGTTGAGTACTGTGGAGAGAGAATGAGGAGCTGAGGGGAGGGTGAGGTGAGCTGCCTATGGTGGCTATGGTGGCTTTGACAGTGGAGATAGAGAAAGAGAGGAGTGAGAGGTAGAGAGGTAGAGAGGATAGTGGAGCTGTGGGCTATGGAGTGTGGGACTGTAGAGGGTTGATGGAGGTGTGAGAGAAGGGGGAGCTATGGAGAGAGAGGAAGAGAGTGGTGGAAAGCTTTTGGCTATGGCCACCTTGACTGTAGAGAGAGAATGGGAGGAGGGAGAAGAGGGAGAGTGTGGGAGAGAAAAGTAATGAGGGAGAGAGAGAAAAGTGGATTTTGGGGGGAAAATTTGACTTTTTTAAGTTAGTTTATGTTTTGGGGCAATTTTGGAGGCAAATGGGTCAACTTTGGAACTTTTGAAAATTTTTCAATTTTTTGGGTTTTTAAGCATGAGCATTTTCTTTTGGGGGTCCCTCCCTCTTTTATGACACCTCTCTCCTCCTATTTACCCCCCCCCCCCCCCCCAGCCTACCTCCCACCTCTCTCTAAGAACCAAGCATTGAAGAGGGAGACAATTAGGCTGCACCCCTACCATTCCTCCCCCTCTAGGTGATATCCCAAGAGCCCTCTCATTGGTTCTCCCTTAAGCCTTCACTAATCAAAAAGGCCCAAGGAGAGTCCATATTTTTCCTAATGTTACAATTTCAATATCAAAGAGGACTCTAAAACATGTGCAACTTGGAGCTGGAGGATACTAATAGAGAGGCCGCTAAAGTAGTAAAGGAGAGTCTGTAATTGCAACAAAAGATCAAAGTATTGAAAACAATGCAAACTCAACTCCAGTCGTAACTGTAGAGACAACAAGAAAATGTTGCTTATTACTACAAGGAAGTTCAGGCTTTCAATGAGGTAAATAAAAATTCCAGGTACAACAGCAGAACCTAGAAAAAGAGTTAGCCAAAGAAAATCAAAAGGATGCCAAGCTTGGATAATCATATGCAGCTGTAAGAAAATGAAAATTTATCCTAGCCATGCAAGAGACACCAACACCGGCAAATACGTCAGCACCACCACCTTCGTTGACACAATAATTAAAATATCTAAAGGCTGCCCTATCTCAAGAGCAATATGACATGCAAATCCTAACAGTAGGGCATAGAGATATACAAAAAGAAAAAGAAGAAGAGATTGAACAACTCCAGGTACAATTGGCCAAAGAAAAAGAGGCCCTAGTTGCTCAAGGAGTAGCACATTATGCGGCATTACAATAGAAAGATCTAGCGCTTAAGGCCATGCAAGCCCAGTCAGCTCCTGTAGAAGTCTCTCAAACAACAAGACAAGGACAAATAGAACAAGCTTTTCCACATACCAAGATGCCTAGCCCTAGCACAAAAACAACATTGCCTGACTTTGAAGATACAAACTGCTAGAGAGAAAATTCAACGGTGGCGAGGGATATGGGTTCCAAATGTGAGCTAGGTCAATACCGGGCTGCTTGCTGTGGGAAAATTGAGAGCTAAGAGTTGCTGCACCACACAATCATGTAGTTATTAACTTACTTGGTAATGCTAACGATGCACAAAAACCGCTTGAAAGTTCATAACATTAACAAAACTGACGCACAATTATTGAAGCAGTGTTGTTAACTAGACCTGATAATTAATTCAAATGACGGTTTAGGAGTTTAAACTCCCCTTACATTTACCCTCGGGCCGTTAATGGCTCCGTGATTCATCAAAATAGATTGATTAAACCTAAGTTGATGTCGTTGATCAAAATTTCTTTTGTGTTGGGCTTCGAGATTCAGCCCTCCTTAACTTCGTCCAATCTTCTTGAGCCCTGGCTTACCGATCTCTCTTCAACTTGCTTTGTATGAGTGCCCTTCCACTTGCTTCTTCAACTCTCTTGCAGACCTAGCCAAGGTCAAGATCGAGATCGAGAGAGAAAATTATCTGCTTAGCTTTGAGAACAAGAGAAAAAATTCCATGCTTAGCTTTGAGAATGAGAGAAAGAGTCTCCCCTGATTACTCCTCCACTCCTTCCTTGCTTAGTTCCAAAAGCAAGAGAGAGTGTTGTCTGCTCCCTCCTCTTCTTTTTCTCTCATTCACACATTATGTGCTTTCCCTTTAATTCAGTGGGCGGCCACCTCTTGCCTTGGGCGGCCCTTTTTGCTTTCGGTGGTCATTTGGCCTTGGGCTGCCTTTGGGTATGGGCAGTCATGGCCATTATTTTTCTTATGGGAGGCCCTCCTTTGGGCTCATAGAGGCACAACATTTAGCATATATATCGGCCAAGGCGTTGCCTTGCATGGCATCCTTCTCCAACATCCCCTGTCGAGCAATCTCATCATGAATTCTCTCACCCACATCCATGTTGGGTAAATCTTGCAATCAACACGCTCTAGGAGACGACATTTCGGAAAAAGATCTTATCAAGAACCTTTTGTGCTTTTTTAAATAACCACATTTGGCATACATAATGAACAAAACAGTACTTGAGCACAACTCGAACAATGACCATATCGATCAAGGTATTGCCAATCACCACATAAGCCATATCTCTCGGCCATGTTAGCGCCGAACGAGCGCAAGCTCACCAGCATCTTCAGTAACCAATGACTACAAGAGATGAAATTCTGGATAATATTCTCCTTAAGAACTTGGTGTACTGCATTCCAAAACCTAGATGAAGCTTAAAACTCACAGGTGGTGATGGCCAGTTTTCGAAACCATGCCCGTGAGAACCACACCCTAAGGAAGGGAGGGTTTGTTACCAAAAGAAGAAGAAAAAAAACAAAACAAAAAAAAGCCCTTTACCATTCACCATACCCCCCCAAGGTTAACCACCAGTGGGGCGCCGCCAATTTGGCCACACCCCTCCATTATCACCAAAAGACTCTCTCTCTCTCTCTCTCTCTCTCTCTCTCTCTCTCTCTCTCTCTCTCTCTCTCTCTCTCTCTCTCTCTCTCTTTCTCTCTTACTGCCTGGCCCCGCTAATATTCTCTCTCTCCTACTTTGTCGCTGCATCATCCGGCCGATAGGTGCCTTTGGTATCTCTGTCACAGTCCAGCCCCAGCGGGCCGCCGCAGATATTATCCTCTCTCTCTCTCTCTCTCTTCCCAAATATTCTCCCCCTCTCTCTTTGCTTGTCCACACTCCAGCCCCGGCGGGCCGTACCCCACCCCCTCTCGTCCACACTCCCTTCGGCCTTAAGCACCCCCCCCCCCCCTATCTACACCTAGCCCTAATCTCTCTCTCTCTCTCTCTCTCTCTCTCTCTCTCTCTCTCTCTCTCTCTCTCTCTCTCTCTCTCTCTCTCTCTCTCTCTCTCTCTTGGAAGTAGCCACGGCGGGCCTTAGGGCAAGCTCTACCTCTCCCTCCCTCTATCTCTCTCACCCTCTCTTCCTCTATCCTCTAAACTGCCCCACCATATCCTCTCTCTCCCCCCCCCCCCCCCCCCCCCTCACAACCCTATCTCCCTCTCTCTCCCTCTCTTCCTTGGTGGGAACCACCCCTAAGCCACCTAATCCCTCTCTCTCTCTCTCGTTGACTAAGCCCACCCCCCCCCCCCCCTTTGTCTCGCCCACTATTGCTACCCCCCCTCCCAGGCCTCGCTCTCGTCCTCATCCCGCCCGCGCGCTCTCTACCATACACAACCCCTACCCCCTCTCCCCTCCCTCACCATCTCCCCCCCACCCTCATGCTCTCTCTCTCTCGCGCTCTGTCTAGCCCGTAGGCTGCCCGGCTCCACACCGTCGCTCGCACTCACACACATACACAACCGGCTGCGCACTACACGACACACATACACACACACACACACCCCTTCACCATCCCCAACCCCCCCCCCCCCCCCGGTCTCTGCATTGCCACGGCGCTGTCGTAAATTTAAAAAAAAATATATATATCTATATATATATATATATATATATATATATATATATATATATATATATACAATAACCCCCCCGTTCCCACGCACGCTCGTGCACACACATTCACTTACATATACACACACACTCACGCGTATGCACACACCTACCCACCCATACATACACACACACGCATATACGCACGCACTCTAAAATTTTGATGGTAGAGACCTCAAAAGTGATCCAAATTCAAAAATTTGTGGATCAAAGCCACCAATATACTCTCTAGAAGCAATCTGAAAAGTTTGGCCAGAATCTGTGGAGGAACATGGATCGCGATCCATGTACCCCAAAAAACCATTTTTGGTGAAAAGTGACCAGTTACAGTGAGCATTAGTGGGAAACTGCTCTGATCAAGTTTTCTTGAAAGAAAAACTCAAAAATCACTTCAGAATTGGTTGTTATGGAAAAAACAGTAAAACAGGCATTGCAGACACAAAATTGAGCAAATCTTGAGCTTTTGGGATCCAAATTCAAAAAGGGGTGAGATTTGGCGTCTACAGGGCAAAAAGAACCAACGGAACAAAATTCATAAAAAATTGCTGCCAAACATGGATCGCGATCCATGTACCTTTTTGACATTTGGGGTTGATATTTGACAAGTACATCCCTGATATCATTTGGAACAACTTTGCCAAAAGGGACCATGTCAAAAAATTGAAAAAAGTTGGTCAATATAGCCAAATACAGAAACTAGTCAAAAACTGCAGGCAGACAGAAAACTCACTTTTGACTAGGAAAATTTGTCCAAATTCAAAAAGATTTGGGAAAGAGTATCAACATAACATGGACTACAAGCTGACCAAGTTTCATGTCAAAATGTGGTCAAACATGGATCGCGATCCATGTACCTCATGAAAATTTTTGGAATTTTTTTTTGGAGAGATTTGAGCAATAGGTAGCTGAGACATAGACAAACACTTTTCCCAAAAGAACCATTTGCAAAAAAGTTGCAAAAAGTGTCAAAAGAGCAAAAAACTGAAGATTGTCAAGACTGTCACAGCAGACTGTAGAAGTCAAATTTGGTAGGGCAAAACTGATCCAAATCCAAAAATTCTTGGTGAGCAAGCTACAAACATCATAAACTATCAGCACACAAAAAATTCAGATCAAAAAGTGGTGAATATGGATCGCGATCCATGTACCTCTGAGAAATTTTCGGACAAAAACTTTTCCAACCTATAGCAGAGACCATTGTGAACAAAAGTCCCCAAGGAAATTTTGTCAAAAAAGTTCATAAAGTGGGTGAAAAGAGCCAAAATTTGTTCAAGGTGAAAACCCTAAAACAGACCTGTAAATTGACTTTTGCCTGACCTAAACAAGTCCAAATCACACAAAAACCATATAGCAGGGATCACGAGACCAAGGACAAGCTGTGTGCCAAGTTACAGTACCTTCTGACACATAGGTACATGGATCGCAATCCATGTTCCTTTGTCACAGACTGATACCAAACTTGCACCATAGGTAGAGGACATCACCAGGAGTCTAGTGGTCTTTTCAAAAGTGAATTTGGATACCAAAAACCAAACCAAAAGTCCAGAACTACCAAGTACTCTGTGCAAGTGCCATAGCTGACCTAACTTTCAATCCAAAGGTCCATTTTCAAAAATTTTGATACCATAGGACCTACTAATCATGTTGAATCTGATGGTACCAAAAAAAGTCAATTTTGGCTCCAAACATGGATCGCGATCCATGTACCCATAGTGACAGCTTGACCTGAAATTTTCCAGATCAGTAGGACACACATAAGGAAACATATCCCCAAGTCTAATTTTGAAAAAAATTGAGCAAATATGGGTCAAAAGGGAGCAAAACAGGTGAGAGACTAAAAACCGCAGTGCAGACCTTGTATTGACCATTTCGCCTGTCAAAACAAGTCCAAATCCAAAAATATTTGAGATTTATCTTGTGGACATAGTCAGGAACAAACCCCTAAGAGGACAAGTCCAAATGTGGTTGAACATGGATCGCGATCCATGTACCTCCACCTCAGAATTTGATGAAAATTGGTATATAGCCTGCTTATGACCTTGTCTACACACAGTAAAAATTTGGGAAAATTTGGAAAAAAAAATTGATAGGGAACATGGATCGTGATCCATGTACCTCTCAGCATAGTGGGGGTATTTGAGTTGATGATCTTATAGACATACTTGAGTACATCCCAAATCTCAAGTTTGAGCTAAAAATACCTTCTAGAGACCAAGATACATTCCAAAGTTACTGTGTTCTGGTCCTGAGACTGTTTTGAGTGCTGTTTCAGGTGCAGCTCACCAAAAGTGCTCTAACTTTTGATAGACAACTCCAAATTGAGTCAGGTATAGCTCGGTCCTCTTCAACAACAGATGCCAACATTTTCTCTTTCATTGTTCACAAAGCTACTCTCATGTAGTGCACAAAGAATCTGCAAAGATCCTCCTTTAGTGCTTATGGCTTCTCGCATTTTGAATGGGATTTCAAAACTAGGAGCTATGCCGGAATTGAACTCATACAAATTATGCAATGTTTCAACCCATTCGAGGCTACCGACTCGGGAAAGTATACATGCTACTCAAAAGACCTTGCTCCTTCTTTCAGGCAATGCACATGACCTGCCACTCCTCATCGTCGTGCCTCCCATGCACGCTCTGTGCCACCTGCCCCTCGATTTCTTCTTCCATCCACCTCTCTTGCAGGCTCAACTTCCACCTGCTTCATGCCTTTTTCCTTTCCTCTTTAAATCATGCATAGATGTCATGCATTGCTCTAGTAAATTGCTACTACGTATAGGTGAGACTCTTTTGCAAGCAGTTTGACACCTTTTAAAATGATTCCCCCCCCCCCCCCCCCCCCCCCCCAAGCCAAGTTCTCAATCCCATTTCCTCCTTTCTAAACCCTCTATTAAATCCATCCTTGTTTGAATCCAAAGAATCGGCTCAGTTCAAGCACCCATCCTAGAGGTGAACCATGACATGTTTGACCTACCTTCAAGATTGCATAAACACCAATTGGGCATGCTCTTCAACCTCCTCATGAGCATTAAATCAATAGCTTTATCATAGTCAATTTCATCTACCTTTCAATACCTTGGTTAAGATAAGAGACCCATGCTATTTGAGTTTATCTTTAACATGGGGATTACCTATGAACATAATTTCGTTACTTACCTAAAATGTCAATCCAAAGTGGGATCTTGCTTCGACCATGATTACCTAACCCAACCTTTTCTTCAAGGAAGCCCTTATTCTTACTAAGAGCACAGCTAGATCTGACTCCAACCCAGATGTGTACTTTACTAATCAGTATCTTGGAGTCCTCTTTCCCCCTTGCTTACTTTAAAAGAATCCAAAGTCATACCATCTCCTCACTACTTTGTTCATCTTTTTTCAGCTCAACTCTTTTACTCATTTTCCCACTCAACCAATCCTTTCCCTACTCATAAACTTGTTAAACTTATCCTACTCTCTTACTCCCCCAAACCATTATCTTTATCTTATTATAGTCATGTTTAACTCTAAACCTATCCCTAGATGATGTTGGAGCCTTTTTTGGAGCATCTATACCTATCCCTTTGAAACCAGCTTTGCTCCTACTTGGGAAAATTTTACACTTATTTCTCCCATCCTTTTTAGCATGATAAGTCTTTCCTTTTAAGCTATAAGATTATTCCTTTGTCCCCCCCCCCCCCCCTCCCCCCAGAAACCCACACATAACCAAAACCTTTGTATTTCCTAATGCCTCCCCTCTACAAAACGTAATCTATCAAGTCATTGAATCCTCTTGAGACACCCCACTCTCCCTTTGATCCTTTAAGCTTCTTGTACCAACCCCTTGAAGTCAAAAACAAAATCTCTCTCTCAAGGTAGCTCAAGGTTACCAAACACTTTGAAAAACACAAGGAACCTCATTGCATTGGGACACCCTGACTAGTGAGGCGGTCCGGGGCGGGCAACAAGAAGAGCGGGCTCTAAACACCCTTCGAGGCTCCCGTGCTACTCAATTGGGGCTAGGGCAAGCACAATCAGAGACAACAACAACCCACAGCCAGAAACCAAACAAGAAAAGGTGCACCACCTAGTTGTAGATGCAAACTAGGACGCACATGATATCTCCTTGTACTCAAACGCACAAAGAGAGGGGAATGCAAGATAGTCACACACACCAAACACGAACATTCACCACGCCAGAGATAGGTAAAGAGCACAAATCAACTTGAGCAACTCAGTCTTAGCCTTAAATACTAGATGCACACAAAGCTTGATGAGAAATAGAGAGACAACACAAAACTTGACCTTGTTGCCAATACACAAATTGTCTTAGGGTCACGGGAGCCCTCTCACCGAGCACCCTCTTACAATTTACATTTTAGGCAAACAATTCAATAGACCCTCAAACCACCAAGCATGAAATGGCACAACAAACTTCAACGATAATATACCTTCAACCACCTGATGAGCCAACTTATCAAGTCAATTTGGAGAGAAGAGTCGTAGTTGCAGCATACAATTGCACCCAAAACTATGAATCTTATTTATGGACAAGAGTAGGCTACAAGTGTGATTGCAGAGTATAGTATCACTCCACTCCTCTAGATGGCATAACTAACTTCAAGCTTCTCCATGCACCTATGTGTAGTGATGGAATAGAGCACTCACAATGCACACACTCTACATAACTAGGCTTGAAGAGTGGTGTGCTATGTGTTGAGAATGGTGTGGTGTAGTGTGATCATGTGATGATTTACAAGGGAGAGAAGGGCTCTATTTATGGGTTTTAGAATCCTAGATTAGGATTAGGCTAATCAAGTTTATTTGAAGAAATAAAAGATTATGTATATATATATTTTTTTTAATGAGGGTGGGTCTCGATCTCTTGTCCTTTGAATCACATGGATGTGGGCTCAAGGGAAGAGATTTATTGAGGATGAAAGGAGAGAGGATTGAGTGAATAATTTGGGAGTGCCTACTCTAGTAGAGGGTGTGGTTAGTAGTTAGTAATTATCACTAAAAAATATTTACAAAATCATTCACCAAATAGTGAGATATATGATGAGAAAATTTAGAGAAGGGATGAGCTTGTAAAGAGAGGTTGAAGCTTTGAAGAAGTTGACATTCACCTCTTTACAGCACCGGAAGAAGAAGCAGTCAGCATGGCGAAGCAGCGCGCGTCGATGAAGCTATGTTATTTCAAACCTTGGAAAATTCATGATAAAAGCCTTCATTTGCAGAGGTTATCTTTGGATTTTTGCTGATTTTTTTAATTTCTTTACAAAGTTGAAGAGAGTATGGTAATATGGACATATATGTAGAGAGAAAGGGGGACACATAGGGTGTAGAAATGGAGGATGAAGGCTATGGAAGTGTGAGAGATGTGGCAATGGTGAAGAGGGTGAATTACGACATGAGAGTTGTAGGTTTGGGAGTGGGAAGGAGAGGGACGAGTGTGTGTGAAAGAGGAAAATGATAAAGTGGAAGAGGGAGTGTGGCTGCATAGCATGGGCAAACTGGGGTCCACCAATAAAATCATAGCTCACAGCTCGTAGCTCAAAAAAATATGAAAAACTTTGAGGTGAAAGTTCAGCTCACGAGCTACAACTTTTGTTTGTATTACCTTTTCAAATTCGAGGAGCATGTGATCTTTAAAAATTATGCAAAACCAACTGTTTTTTCCACTGCACAAGGTCCTTGTGAGGTCCTTCTTTGGATGATTCTTTTGAATACCTCCAACGGTGAGCTCCCCATGGTGCATGCATGCATGCCACATACCCTTGACCTTATTTGGTAGGTCTATCATTGAAGATATTGTTGGGATCATGATATAAGTGAATAGTACAACTAAGAAAATCAAATATTGAGGGGTCTAAAAAAACATGTACATGTCAAATATAAATAATATAGGTAGAAAAAATATAAAGGGGTGAAAATAAATATCTCTCATTATAAGTCTACCATAAAAAGATGAATATTTTTTGTGGTCTAATTTATGAGAGTAATAGAGAATAGATGTAGGAAGGAAAAAATCACAATAGTGAAAAAATATACACATAAATAGAACTAGTTTTTTTGGATTTTTATTGGGATGGAGTTACACCAAAAATAAGAGAAGCTTGCATGAATTTTTTTTCTATGGAATAAAGAGTATGCAAAATGGTAAGAAAAAATATGGTAATGGTGAGTCAATGTACATAGCATAAATAACACACACCTAAGTATAAATATTTAAATAAATACCAAAATAATTATGAAAAATCCTTATATTTAGGCCCTATATACAATGAAATATTTACACACAAATGGGCCATAATATACTTATATTTTTTATTATTTTGGCTCAACTAGCCCAGTGACTATCTAATTGAGGGTTTTTAAGAAGATATGGGAAAAGTCCCATAACTCACACACGCCTATGTACAGTGAAATGGTAGGGATAACCAAAATGTTTGAGTGATTTGATAGGGTGAGGTAGCTTACTATGGCAATTATGGAGAGCCGAAAAACGGCTATCATTAGGCCCCCCCTTAGATAATGGTACATTCATGTACCATTTATCCGACCATACAACATGTAGATTGTGTAACGTCTGTCTTTGTCTGCTCTCATCTTTGAAGAACCTTTTTTGTATGATTAAGAAACCTTGGTTGATATGAAAGGTTCTCAGAGCCAATAGCAGGATGTAATGAAGTGACTGAGTAAACCTCCTCCATTGAGAAAGTTTCCATAAGCACCCCCCAGGATCAAAGATCTTGAAATATCTTTCCCAAAGAGAGATGTATGGTATGGAATCACTTACTGATTTCGGTTGAAGAAACTTGTAGATTTTATTGTTGTCCATCATTGCATATATCACTATGAATGTGATATAAAAGATTGATTGCTCTTCCTCTTGTGTAAAGTTGATGTACCTGCTACGATCTTCAAGAGCTTGTATGAGCAAATTCCTGAACTGTAGCTCATTAAATTCATTCAACCTGGGTAGGCTCATCAAGTCAAAAATTCTATGACCTTCATGATTTATGAAAGCTTGATCCATGCTTCCAACCGCTATTGGAAGATATTGCAAATAGTTTCCCACATAAGTAGATAATAGAAGAAGGTTTCTATTGCTTCCAACACATTGGAAGAGAATAGATTTTGGTACTGATTGATGAAATATCCACATGTAGCAATCAACAGGTTTTTCATCTATGATGAAGACCAGAATCATCACAATGTGTGACCTCCATACACCAAAGAACCAAATGTAGAAGGTTTGGAAACATCTGTTCATCACCAAGTATTCATGTTCTCTTCCACTTAAGAAGGTATGGTGCCCCAGATGAAAGGTACATGTGAAGAGAGGAGAAGTTGACTTTGAAGAGGTGAAACCCAATGTGAAGATGATTTGGGCTTCAAAAGCTTGGACTTTCTTGCTAAGAGATTGTCCCATGAATGAAGAGCCACCCACTAAAACACCATTGGAGAGAATGATACCCCTCTGACAGTTTCCTTTTATGATTTTATTTTTTACTACTCTCCCATGTTCTTCATCCCCTTCTAAGCCCCCCCTTTGGCAAGGTTGTAACTCCTCACATTGTACCACCTCAAAGGTTGATGGATTACTGTTTGATTTTGTGAAAACTTTGGCTTCTTGCATGATAGGTTCCTCCATGCTTTATATACATGGGTCATACCAATTCTTTTCAACATCCTCAAACACTTCTTGAAGATTATCCTAACATAGATTCAACTCACACTCTTCTACTTTGTTTTGGAGTTGGCATTCCATGCACACAATCATCTCTTTATGATCAATGTGGTCCATAATCTCCCCACCTATGATTTCATCTTCTTCTTCACGAGTCTCTTCTTTTAGACAAGATACACTCTCAGAACATTCCATAAGATCAAGGTTACCTTCAAGGTCTTCATTCTCCATAGAGTCATGTTGCACAAAAGCTTCGTCTGCTCGGACTAGAAATTGATCCTCTGCCAAAAGTTTGGATGTATCCATTATTGAATCATCAATGGCATTTGAGATATCTTGTGTAGATTTTTGCATGCTTGTGATAAAGGTAGAAGAAAGAGATTCCACATTTGAATCTTGGCAACCCACTTTAGCACTTGAATAATCAGTTGGCATGTAAGTAACTTCTTCAACATTTGTCGGAGTAGAAGGAGACAAGTATGGCAAAGGAAATGACTCCTTGATAGAAACACTTTCATGATGGTTGGTTCTTCCAGCATGATGGAAACCATTTTTGATGTAGAAGTACTTGTGAAACTTCCTTCGGGCAATAGTGACCGCTTCTTCAAAGGTAGAGGGTCCACTACAAGTAACCTTAGTCTTTAGGAAAGGAGACAAACCCGAAATAAATTGCTCCATTTTTACATAATCTGAAAATGTAGAACTAAACCCATATCCTCCCCATTGACGAGAAAAAATATCCTCATAAGCATAGTAGTCTTCACCATGTTGTTGAAGTCTCCCTAATGAAGTCCATGCTGTCTCTGTTGTTGGAAATTTAGAGAATCTGGTCTTCAAAGCTTTGGAAATTTGGGTATACCCATCTTCAATCTGAGAAGACGTACTCCAAAACCATTGCTCAGCGTTGCCTCTAAGGCATAGCAATAGAAAATCCCCTTTTTCAATGTCATCCCTTTTACCAAGGATACGACAAACCATTCTAAAATCAGCAAGAAAATCATCAACATCTTCTTCTAGATTTCCGAAGAAGATTGGGATATCATCAAAGGTATAGCGTGTCATAGTCTCTCAATGCTAAAACCACACAAAGATTAGTTCCAAACAATCATTTTCTCTCATGACATCAACTAACTACACAAAGTTTTGAAAGGTCTCATGAATTCTAGATTCTTATGTGAAAATGTTTTTTTCCTTTCTTATGTAATGCTAATCCAAACCATATTCTAGATCAATTTTTGTTGCCTTGAAATTAAACTCGGCCATACCAGTTTCATGATTCATACAATCTACTTGATTATGCTAAAATTCAAGCATTCATGCAATACAACAACAATAAGCACAAAGTCATTCCTCCGTGGGGGCGACAATTTGAGGCGGTCCGGGGCGGGCAACAAGAAGAGCGGCCTCTAAACATCCTTCGAGGCTCCCGTGCTACTCGATTGGGGCTGGGGCAAGCACAATCAGAGACAACAACAACCCACAGCCAGAAACCAAACAAGAAAAGGGGCACCACCTAGTTGTAGATGCAAACTAGGACGCACATGATATCTCCTTGTACTCAAACGCACAAAGAGAGGGGAATGCAAGATAGCCACACACACCAAACACGAACATTCACCACGCCAGAGAGAGGTAAAGAGCACAAATCAACTTGAGCAACTCAGTCTTAGCCTTAAATACTAGATGCACACAAAGCTTGATGAGAAATAGAGAGACAACACAAAACTTGACCTTGTTGCCAATACACAAATTGTCTTAGGGTCACGGGAGCCCTCTCACCGAGCACCCTCTTACAATTTACCTTTTAGGCAAACAATTCAATAGACCCTCAAACCACCAAGCATGAAATGGCACAACAAACTTCAACGACAATATACCTTCAACCACCTGATGAGCCAACTTATCAAGTCAATTTGGAGAGAAGAGTCGTAGTTGCAGCATACAATTGCACCCAAAACTATGAATCTTATTTATGGACAAGAGTAGGCTACAAGTGTGATTGCAGAGTATAGTATCACTCCACTCCTCTAGATGGCATAACTAACTTCACGCTTCTCCATGCACCTATGTGTAGTGATGGAATAGAGCACTCACAATGCACACACTCTACACAACTAGGTTTGAAGAGTGGTGTGTTATGTGTTGAGAATGGTGTGGTGTAGTGTGATCATGTGATGATTTACAAGGGAGAGAAGAGCTCTATTTATAGGTTTTAGAAGCCCCGATTAGGATTAGGCCTAATCAAGTTTATTTGAAGAAATAAAAGATTATGTATATATATATTTTTTTAAATGAGGGTGGGTCTCTCTTGTCCTTTGAATCACATGGATGTGGGCTCAAGGGAAGAGAATTATTGAGGCTGAAAGGAGAGAGGATTGAGTGAATAATTTGGGAGTGCCTACTCTAGAAGAGGGTGTGGTTAGTAGTTAGTAATTATCACTAAAAACTATTTACAAAATCATTCACCAAATAGTGAGATATATGATGAGAAAAGTTAGAGAAGGGATGAGCTTGTAAAGAGAGGTTGAAGCTTTGAAGAAGTTGACATTCACCTCTTTACAGCACCGGAAGAAGAAGCAGTCAGCATGGCAAAGCAGCGCGTGTCGATGAAGCTTTGTTATTTCAAACCTTGGAAAATTTATGATAAAAGCCTTCATTTGCAGAGGTTATCTTTGGATTTTTGCTGATTTTTTGAAGTTATTTACAAAGTTGAAGAGAGTATGGTAATATGGACATATCTGTAGAGAGAAAGGGGGACACATAGGGTGTAGAAATGGAGGATGAAGGCTATGGAGGTGTGAGAGATGTGGCAATGGTGAAGAGGGTGAATTAGGACATGGGAGTTGCAGGTTTGGGAGTGGGAAGGAGAGGGAGGAGTGTGTGTGAAAGAGGAAAATGATAAAGTGGAAGAGGGAGTGTCGCTGCATAGCATGGGCAAACTGAGGTCCACCAATAAAATCATAGCTCACAGCTCATAGCTCAAAAAAATATGGAAAAATTTGAGGTGAAAGCTCAGCTCACGAGATACAACTTTTGTTTGTATCACCTTTTCAAATTCGGGGAGCATGTGATCTTTAGAAATTCCGCAAAACCGACTGTTGTTTCCACTACACAAGGTCCTTGTGAGGTCCTTCTTTGGATGATTCTTTTGAATACCTCCAAGGGTAAGCTCCCCATGGTGCATGCATACATGCCACATACCCTTGACCTTATTTGGTAGGTCTATCATTGAAGATATTGTTGGGATCATGATATAAGTGAATAGTACAACTAAGAAAATCAAATATTGAGGGGTCTAAAAAAATATGTACATGTCAAATATAAATAATATAGGTAGAAAAAATATAAAGGGGTTAAAATAAATCTCTCTCATTATAAGTCTACCATAAAAAGATGAATATTTTTAGTGGTCTAATTTATGAGAGTAATAGAGAATAGATGTAGGAAGGAAAAAATCACAATAGTGAAAAAATAAACACATAAATAGAACTAGTTTTTTTGGATTTTTATTGGGATAGAGTTACACCAAAAATAAGAGAAGCTTGCATGAATTTTTTTTCTATGGAATAAAGAGTATGCAAAATGGTAAGAAAAAATATGGTAATGGTGAGTCAATGTACATAGCATAAATAACACACACCTAAGTATAAATATTTAAATAAATACCAAAATAATTATGAAAAATCCTTATATTTAGGCCCTATATACAATGAAATATTTACACACAAATGGGCCATAATATACTTATATTTTTTATTTTTTTGGCTCAACTAGCCCAGTGACTAGCTAATTGAGGGTTTTTAAGAAGATATGGGAAAAGTCCTCTAACTCACACATGCCTATGTACAGTGAAATGGTAGGGATAACCAAAATGTTTGAGTGATTTGATAGGGTGAGGTAGCTTACTATGGCAATTATGGAGAGCCGAAAAACGGCTATCACTAGTTGCGGACTACCTATCGTCAATCAGTACCCTATATTTAATGTGTGTGGATGTATTCAAAACCGTTATCCTTGTCCAAGGCATACAAACATATTCTACCAATTTTAACCTCTAAAATCTTCTTCTTTTCAATGTTCCTTGTCAAAGCTATGATCCATCATTTTTCCCTTGCTATCATGTTCTATTAGTCCCTAGCCTCTCAAGGATATCTAAATTTGTAAATCAAATTTACGTGCTCTCTAGTCTGGGATTTAATGTCCTAAAGTTTTGTACCAATATCCTTACAATCCCTTAAAGTCCTAATGTTTGGTGCCACCATCCTTATGCTCCTTTATTGTTGGTACTCCCAAGATTCCCTTAGTAAATTTTTAATTCAACCTTGAAGTTTGAGAAAACGCTTGAAAAGCCTTGCCTTAAATCCTTGATAGTGACTCCGTCCCTTGCTCCTCCAAGCTCAAACCTATATAAGCCTAAAGAGAGTTCGTTGCTCAGAATTTTGATTTGGGCTCATTTCGGCCTCCGTTTCCACTACAAGCAAGACTGCACAGGCTCTTTCGTCATTTTGTGCAGAATTTTTCTCAGTGCCGTTTTCTGCATAACAGGTGCCTTATAGTCTTCTACAGTTTGTGCTATATAGCACAGGTTGTTCCCGCTCCATTTCTCCTATTTTCGGACAGTTTTCACATCAGGTACAGCATTTACCATGGCTGCCAACAACAACACATATGTGTTCAAGATGTTTGCTGCTGAGGACAGGTTGGATGGGGACAACTACCCTATGTGGTCTTATATGATGCAACATGTTATTGTGTCAAAAGGTGTCTGGAACATTGTGCAGGGCATTGATGTACGTCCTGGTTATGAGGATGTAGGCGATGTTGAGGATGTTGCAGGTCTTGCTGCAAGGATTGCAGCTGTTAGAGTTGTTTTGCCTACGGTAGAACAAGCTCGTTGGGATGTTAAGGATGCGCAAGCTCATGCATTGATTGCGTTGTCTGTGAAGTGCACCATTGTTCCTCACATCCGTTCAGCAAAATCTGCAAAATAGGCTTGGGATATTTTAGCAGGTCTTTATGCAAGCCGCAATGAGGCTAAAATTGCTTTGCTGCGTAAAGAGCTGGAGTCGAAGATTATGAATGAGGAATATGATATGGACACTTTCCTTGCTAGTGTCAAGGATATCAATGAGCAGCTTATTTCTGCAGGTGAAGTCATTTCAGACAGTTCCCTTGTGCAGACTGTTCTTGATGCCTTACCAGATTCCTACCAGACTTTTGCTAGTACTTGGAGACTGATGACCCAAGGAAATCCTCAAGTTGTCAAGTTTGATGCATTATGCACATTGCTGTTGCAAGAGTCACTTTCCAGAAAAAACAGGACTAGGCAGCGTGCACTTGAACAGGCTTTTATTGCTTCTCAAAGAAAGGGTGGTAACAGTAATGCAGCCACTTCTTATGGTTCTGCTACGAGTAGCAAAACTTATGTTCCTAATGCTTCTGCTGGCAGCACTTCGTCTGGAAATTCTGGTGATAAGGGCAAAAAGAAGATGCGTTGCCATTATTGTAAAGCCAATGATCACTTGATCAAGTCGTGTCCTAAGTTGAAGGCCAAAGAGGCTAAGAAGAAAGAGGGTGGTTCCACTCCAAATGCTTGTTCCACTACAAATGCAGCCATTGTTGAGTCTTCTGTGAAAGGAGACTGTGTTGCTGATGTTGATGCAGAATGGGCTTTTAGCGCAGAGTGCACTTACAATCTTGTTGTCCATGATGCATGCTTGTCAGTTGCTGCAGATTCACATGTGTGGTATTTAGACAGTGGTGCTACAAAGCACATTACCTCACATCGTGAATTGTTTACCTCTCTCAAGTCTGTCCCTCATGGGAATTCAGTCACTTGTGCCAACAATGCCTCTTATCCAGTTCAAGGAGTTGGAAAGATTGTGCTCACTGCTGCTAATGGCACTTCCTTCACACTTGTTGATGCACTTTATGTACCTGGGATCAAGAAGAATCTCTTGTCTGTATCTGCACTTGCTAGACTTGGACTTGAAGTCAAATTTGTGGATGACAGATGTACAGTTCATGATCTCAATTTTGGTGATGAAAATTGTTGCATCTGGCCTTTTGTGCTGTGGGCTGTATAAGCTCACTTTGTATGACAAGTGTGGACAAAACTTTGCAAATGCTGTTGCATATTGAAGGGCTATTTCAGAAGAAAAACTTTGGCATGCACGTTTTGGTCATCTGAATTTTGCCAGTTTGCTGTATTTGCAGAAATTTGATATGGTTGCTTCTTTGCCACCTCTTGAAGCACCTGTCAAACATGTTTGTGAAGGTTGTATTTTGGGTAAGATGCAGCGTTCTAAATTTCCAAAGGATGGCTCAGTTCGGGCCACATGCAGGTTGCAGCTTGTGCATAGTGATGTTTGTGGGCCCATGCAAACTCCGTCCTTGGGTAATTACCTGTACTTCGTGACTTTCATTGATGATTACTCCAGGAATGCAAGGGTATTTCCGCTTAAAGCGAAGTCCGAAGTTTTTATGTGCTTCAAACAATTTCTGACTATGGCTGAAAATGTCTCGAAATGTACTATGGGCACCCTCCGTTCCGATCGAGGGGGGGAGTATATGTCTCATGAATTTAACGCATTTCTGGCTAGTCGTGGGATAAAACACCAATGTACAGTGCCTTATACACCTGAGCAAAATGGTGTTGCTGAGAGAAAAAATAGGTCACTGACGGAAATGGCACGATGTATGGTCAAAAGTCAAGCTTTACCGCATTCTTTTTGGCTTGAGGCCATCATGTGTGCCACTTATGTACTTAACAGGTGTCCTACGAAAGCTTTGCAGTCTATTACTCCATATTAAGCATGGCATGATAGAAAGCCTTCTATTGAGCACATGCATGTTTTTAGCTGTTTGGCATATGCTTTAGTGCCACAAGTGCAGCGCAGAAAATTAGATGATAAGGCTGTCAAATGTATTTTTGTTGGTTACAGTGCTGAAAGCAAAGGTTACAGGTTGTATCATCCGCAATTAAAACGTATTCTGGTTTCACGGGATGTAGTGTTTGTGGAAGATTCTGTTCAACCCTTGCTGTCATGTACTAGAGACAGTAATGTAAGCTCACAAGACATTTATGACACTTTGTTGCCTCTTTTCAGTGGCGGAAATACGAATATAAGTTCCAATGAGGCAAATGTACAGCCTATGGGGGTTTCTAAAAATGTCATAGATCAGCCTATTACTAATGCAGATGTACATGATGTACTTGATGAGGAAAGGGCTGAAAATGAGCAAATGAGCAGGCTAGAGGTATGCCAAAATGGCTGGTGCACACTTTGCGTGACAGTAAATTGGATGCACCTTTGTCTAGTCGTACTCGTTCAGGCTCTCGCCATGCATCTTATGCATCAGATTGTTATGCTTTGGCTGTGTCTAGCTTACATGATGTTGAGGAGCCTCTGACTTTTGATGAAGCACAAAATTCAGAAAATTGGATGGCTGCCATGCAATCAGAATATGATGCACTTATAGAAAATGACACATGGACTTTATGTGATTTGCCTCCTGGAAAAAAGGCCATTGGTACAAAGTGGGTTTACAAGTTGAAACGCAAGCCGGATGGTGAGATCGATCGCCATAAGGCTCGACTTGTTGCAAAGGGTTATGCATAGCAAACAGGCATAGATTATGAAGAGACTTTTGCTCCCACTTGTCATATGACTACTGTGCGTTTTCTATGTGAATTGGCAGCTCATTTTGGTTGGGATGTACATCAATCAGACATTGTTACTGCTTTCTTGAATGGTGACATATTTGAGGAAGTTTATGTAACGCAGCCTCGCGGTTTTGTCATAAAAGGACAAGAGGACAAAGTGTGCAAATGTAACAAGGCTTTGTATGGGTTGAAGCAATCTCCTCGTGCTTGGTATGAGAAAGCTGACACTCATTTGTTCAAACAAGGCTTTCGTAACAGTCCAACAGAAAGCACATTGTATGTAAAGCGTGAGGGTGATGTACTTCTCATTGTGGTTCTTTATGTCGATGATTTGCTGATCACTGGACCAAATGAGGGACATATTGCTGAATTTAAGGCTGATTTGAATGCTACTTTCAAGATGAAAGATTTGGGGCTGTTGCATCATTACTTGGGTATACAGTTTAAGCAGTGTGATGGTGGTATTGCCTTGTGTCAGAAAAGTTACATAGAGACATTGCTATGTACGTTTGGACTTGAGGATTGCAAACCTATTGCCACTCCCATGGAAACAGGTTTGAAGTTGAGTCTACATGATGCTGGCGATCCTGCTGATGTCACTCTTTACCAAACTGTTGTTGGCTGGCTCATTTATGTATGCAACACGAGGCCAGATATTCAGTTTGCAGTCTCACAGGTCAGCAGATTTATGCATAGCCAAGGGTCTAAGCATTGGCAGGCTGTCAAGAGGATTTTCCGCTACCTTAGTGGCACTTTACATCTTGGATTGCTTTATCCCAAGGGGGGATCATTGCCGCCAGACTTACATGCTTTTTCGGACTCAGATTGAGCTAGTTGTTTTGACACGCGAGTGTCCAAAAGTGGTTTTTGTTTCATGCTTGGCAGTTCATGTATATCATGGTTGAGCAAGAAGCAACCTACTGTGGCCACTTCGAGTTGTGAGGCTGAGTACAGGGCAGTCTTCACAGCTACGGTTGAGTGTGTATGGCTCAGACGTCTTATGGCTGGTTTGGGTGTTGGACAGGACACTGCCAACACTATCTACACTGACAGTCAGAGCGCATTGGTAGTTGCAAGGAACCCAGTTTTTCATGCTCGCACAAAGCACATTGAGGTGCATTACCACTATGTCAGGGAGAGGCTCTCAGCAGGAGAGATCAGCTTGGCGTATGTGCCAACATAGGACAACCTTGCAGATCTTTTCACAAAGGCATTGTCTCGTGAGAAGCTTGAAGCTTTTCGCAAAGCTTTGGGCTTACTCCCCTTTGTGGACTGATCCTGTCCTCAGGGCTTGGCACTTCCCTTTACTCATGTGCCAGCTCTCGTTCACCGCATCACTCCAGGGGGGATTTGTTACCATATACATGTGGTAGTGATGTGTGTGAACACACTAGGACCGCCGGGGCATTTTTTCCCTCTTTAGGAGGTTTTTTCCCCCGTGCATTGTATATACGCCCATCACTCTAGGGCTATCTATCTTTCCATAGCACACTAAGTAACACACTCTCTATTGTGTTCCTTGAGCTTCCTTCGTCTTCTCCAAGCTGTGTGTGTTTCTCTGCAACCCTAATTCCAACAACAAGAAGGGTCCCCGACCAAAGCAAGAAGGGGGGCTGCTTGGGGGGTATACTCTCCCACACACACTCACACACACTCTCATAGTGTGTAGTGCAATGTGAAAGAGCTCCATCTCCTTCTCCAAGCTAGTAGAGAAATTGAGAGCCTACACCAACACTGTTGGCTATGGAATGCAAATCCAACCAAGAGACATGCTTCAATGCTTAAGCTTGTCATCTTCTCCATCTTCATTACTATGCTATTATGTATGCTAGCAAGAAGAGTGATGATAAGTGAGTAACTACTTCTTTCTCCTATGAAATGTTTCTTCTTCCTCTTCCCTACCCTCATTCCTTACTAGGTCTCTCCAGCTTCGAAGGTGTTTGAGGCCTTGGGACTGATGCTTGGGATAGTTAATGATTTTCGCAAATTTTATGTTATGCTCATGATGCATGAAGCTTTCCATCTTCATTGCATCATTTAGGTCACAAGGAACACAAAGAGTGTATTGTACCAAGTCTCTCTTGATGAGAGAAACTATAATACAAATGCCTATTGGAGGGGGAACTCGCTCCACACAAATCCGGTCCTCAACTGTTGGCACGTTCTCTAAACTCTCTCTCTTGCAAAAGTATTGTTCATGACAAGTTAACCAAGTAATTTGTTTATGTTGCTACCATCAATTAAGTTCACCCTCTATGCTCTCAAAGTAATCTCAAAAAGTGCTTTCTCTAATTTTCCTAATTTCGCTACTCTCAAAGTTCATAGGCCATTTCCATTACATTGATATCAAAGCATTTGGTTTCTCTTTTCTTGCTTAAGAAGAGAGGTCCTTAAGTAGCCTACTAATGGTTGATTTTGTTAATTATATTAGGGTAAGTGGGGTTGGGATCTATTATCGATTTTTTTGAGCCCACTATGTGGGATATGGTGCACACCTCGAGAGCTTTGGTCTTAATAATTGGGTCTTTTTAGACTTGCCTTGCCATTATTGACCCATAAGAAGTACGAAAGGAGCTAGCCCTCGGCAATTTTGCAATATTAGACCCACTCCAATACTCTCTATAATTGGCAAATTCGACCCATGGGTGTAGATACTTAAGTGCTGATTTGCAAAGGCTAAGAGGAGCAGCAACTAAGGTTTTGAATTGCCAAAGAATACACTAAGAAAACACTCAAATTCTATTAACATGGCTGACAATAACCAAGAGAGTAGAATGAGCATTAATAGCTTTGATTTTGCACATGAATTTGCTAACGATGATGCCCTCATGTTTGTCAATCATCTTGTTACTAGTTTGTAGCAAGCTATGGGCAAAACCCTGCTTTGCAAGCCAAAGTTATCAACAACTTCGCGCTTATGGGATTTCCTTCCCTCGCCAAGAGGACAGAGAGCTTAGGAGGCCTCTTGATGAGACCCCAAAAAATCTTTAAGTTCCTCTGAAGATGTGGCTCCACCAAGATGGTTATCTAGACGATCACCAACTCCTCCCAAGAGGAAACGTTCAACCCATAGTCCTTCTCCTCGTCACTCCAAAACCGAAGAGAGGAAACAAAGGAAGAAAAGGACAAGAAAGAGGTCACCCTCTTCTCCTTCTTCTTCACCTTCCTCCTCTTTCAACGAAAGCTATGGCTATTCTCCTAGAGAATAAAAGAGGGGAGGACATCACAAATCTTACTCTGCATGGCGAAGGTCACAAAAGCTTAAGAAATTCAAAGAGGGAGGAAAGAGTATCTCTTTTCTCACCTATGATGGCTCCTTTGGTGCTACCGACAAAGTATTGGCCTTAATCTAGCAATTTGATGTGGCCTTTGGAGATGAGGGTTTCATGGAGTTCTCCAAGATATGCCATGTATGTTATGAGACTGGGCACCCTCTTGTTGTAGTGGTTAGATGCAATTGGGATAGCTGGCGTAATGGTTAAATATGTGTATCTATTTTATTTTTCTAATTGATTTGATGATGATTTTGTAGACTGGAATGCGGGGAGTTGACAAAGAGGCGCAGGCAATAACCCTCTCAGCCGTTTTATACTCACACAGTATTTTAAATTTTCATTTCAATAAGCCACTATGGATCTGTAAATAATTTTAGTGTGAACTTCCCCTTATGGGTCATGCAAGAACTAATGAGCTTCACTCATTTACAAAAGTGAAGTGGTTGTAAAAGAGGGGCCTCAAATTTTGGCACCTTAAACTCACAAATAATATATTAAATAACAAACTCCACAGGAATGGGTGTCATGGAATTTAAGGCTAGATTTAGGCCTTTCTCTTGCAGATTCTCTTCTCTACACTCTTATGCTATGGTTAATTTGTTTTGTACTCTCTAATCAAGTCTCTATCTCTTACAATTCTCTTACACACTCTTACAATCTTGTCTATTTCAATTCCATGCTCTGTGTGTGTGTACCATAGTCTAGATGTGTGTGTGTGCTTGGAAATTGGGGAAAGAGGTTGACAGGTTGATGGTGATGTTTGTGAGCATGTGTTGAATTGTTTTAAGCAACCGGTCTCCCCCCAAGAAGAATGGGGGGAGACCGGTTGCTTAAAACAATTCAACACATGCTCACAAACATCACCATCAACCTGTCAACCTCTTTCCAAGCACACACACACCTAGATATGGCGCGTGTGCGCGCACACACACATCATGGAATTGACATAGACAAGATTGTAAGAGTGTGTAAGAGAATTGTGGATAGTCTTTTCATTATCTATTTTGAGCCTATAAATCAAGTCAAAACTTAATTTGGGTTAAAATGTCAAGAAAAAGTAAATAATCTGAGTTTTGACCAACTCTTGAAATTTTTACCTCAAAGTGTCCTTGAGCTTATCCACTGGTTCATACAACTTTTAGGCTTACTCTCCAGTTGGATTAAGTGGTTTGGAGTCTTTTCGTGCTATTGCTAGCAGTAGACCTGAAACTCTGCAACTTCACATAAACAACTCACAGATGATTCGTTTGGAGTGAGCAATGTTCTGAAATCCACCTCGGATCCTACTTGCCCTACTCCTAAGTTCTCATGCAATGGGGTTGTGGAAAGTGTCCACAAACACTCGTTTTCTTGTTTTTTACAGTTTTCAGAGCCTTGATCTTAAGACTTGTGTCTCCTTTCAATCATTCTCCAAATCCTAATCTAAATCTAAAATCCTACAATCCTGAAGGCACTCATCAAGTACGATTACTTCCAAGCTACCTCTACACAGCAAAAGACGACAATCTTAAGCTATGCGGTTTCTAAAAAGAAATTTTTACTCTAGGTGAACCTAGAGAAACTTAATGGACAACTACACAAGACGCTCATGTTTTCCCTAGTTTAGGTCTATTCGTCCCCGGCAACGGTGTCAAATGTGGAACGCATGTCTAACCTCACCATCCTATCTTATTGCAGTATTAGCGAGAACCACGATTAATTTGTCAAACCATGGGACGAAGTTGACTCGACTAGTGTATAGAGGCTACAAGAGGTTGTCAATCTCTTGGAAAACAACTAACAACTCGCATCTAACTCAAGCTACACTCAAGTGACTGAAAGCACCAAAAGCCAATCGCTCATCCGCAAACAATTCACATCCATTACAGCATCAAACGACATCCAAACGTAATGAAACTTCTAGGACAAGTTTATAAGACCTAAGCACACATGCCTATGGCCTCAAACCCCACTTTAGGTCAAGTTCTAAAATCGTGATTATTAACGGCAGTGGATTTTTGACCTAGTCATTTTTGACCCAGAATGCATCTAAATGCTTAGCAATGATACCCCAATACCCCGCCTATACTTAATTTTTTATTTAAACACGTAAATTCCTATTTCTGATGAAATTAGGCCGCGGGTCGGCGACGCCAAAATCTACGAAATACTGTGAATGGCTTGCGTCAATGCGTAGAGCTCTTACCTGCGGTTGCAATGCAACAAACACAATCGCAATGTGACAACCGGAGAGGGAGTAGGAAGCGTGAGAAGGAGAGGAGTGAGCACCGTTAGCTCACACTGTGTATTTCTTATCCAAAAACTTAATAAAATTTTTACGAAGTTGGCTTTTATACCTTAGCCAAGGTCTAAAATGTATAATGTTCGGCGCCCAAGACCTTTAAGGCTCCACACTTATTGTATCTGCAACCTAGGTACACTAACTGACCTATGCTTTACACCTTGGAACTCTTATTGAGCCCGTAACACGTTACAATTATCACAATGGCTAAATAATTCGGGAAATTACAATACATGGCCATTTTCTGAAAAATGTGAAAAGTGTGTAACTCCAATCTTCACTGCTTCTTTGTATTCATCCTCGATGTGCATTTGTACGTCTTCGATCTTTGGTCTTTAGCAGCTTCTGTTAACTGACGTCGGCTCAGTTAACATACAATCATTCAAAATAGGATGTAGCAGCTAGGGATTAGGTGAGTTCTCCTTGGATATACAATGCAAAGGGAAGGAATATGACTTGCTCGTGGATTAATGAATAGGCCGCTATCCCAATGGAGATAGAAAATGCAAGAGAAAGAACAGGGTTGCATGTAATGTGTTTTTAGAGATACATCCCACTTCTAAATGGAGATGCATTATGTAAGCAAAACATTTGTTCTACCAATTCTACTTCTAAAGATAAACTATATGTCGATAAAATGAAGACTTACAAATAAAACTTTAGCAGCAATTGAAAACTTAACTGCTATGAGGATCACCATTTCTAGCACATAAGGTGATATACATATGCGTTTTCAAGGACGTCCAATGGTTTTTTATGAGAGCAAATTCATGAATGAGAGACCAAAACAATAGGCATGTGATTTCAATCGAGTTTGCAATACTTTTGAGAAAAATTTGTTGTGCCATTTTCTAGATGAGTGGACAGTAATGTTAAAACTAGTGAAAAGGAGAAAGTGTCCAAGATTTTGATGTCAGACACCAATAGAGTGTTGTTTGTTCCACAATGTAACTATCACCCTTTCTTTGGCCTCGCATTAAAATGGGATCACTGCTACACAGACTACAAAGACATGCATGCAGAGGATGATGGAGAGGGGCCGAAATATATCTTTGGGGTATCAAAAATCATGGTGGTAGCCCATGTCAGTAGTGCAAAGGATGAAATGCAAGTGGAAGCATGGACCATTGCGAGGCGCTGAGCTGCAGATCGAGGAGTCGGGAGGTTCACATGAATGGCTTGCCTTACTTGGTCCATTGGTCACAAGCACACAGATTCACCAATTTAGGTAGTGTTGTAAGCATTGACCTATGCCAATTCGTCGATTTAGGCACCACACAGCACACCAGATTCAAAAGTTTACATGATATTAGTGCAGATTCACCAGTTTAGGTAGCATAAGTGCCGATTCACCGATTTAGGCAGCATGCCGGGTGTAGATTTTCCGGTTTAGGCAACATCAATCACAAAATCATTCTGTAGTGGTTGGTCACCTCTGCAACTGGTATGATTTTGTTACCCGCGTATACAAAAAGAAGGATATTTGGATTTGAAATGGGCAGATATTTGGACTTGGTATATGACACTTTCCTGTCGCAACAGTATTTATGGAATTGGACTTGGGATGGATCAAAATTAATTATTGAATGATGAGTGTGACCAATGATATCCAGATTCATCAATGACCGAATTCTTCAAAGAGTTTTGGGAGGATCTTAAAATCTTGATAGCACTGCTAGCTAACAGGGCTCTGCTGGAAGGGCAATTGGATGCTAGCCTGAAAAGAGGGATGACTAAACCTATTCCCAAGTTGGTATGTTTCTATTTGCTAAAGCATTGGTGGCCTATCTCCATGATGAGAGTTGCACACAAGATCATTGCTAAGGTGATTCCTCTAAGACTGGGTCCAACCTTGAACTAAATCATCACCCCCCACCAACATGGATTCATGAAAGGAAGGTCAATTTATGACAACATCTTGGATGCCATGGTTGGCATTGAATACGCTTCTTTCACCAAGCAAGAATGTATCCTCCTCCAGCTTGACCTAGATAAGGCTTATGACAGAATCTCATGGTCCTACATTGAGGCAGTCATGAAGGCTTTAGGGAAATTAAATTATAAATTGAATAGAAAACGCGTGTAATTTATATGTCAAAAATTCACAGATAGAGAGTTTTAGAAACATTCCTTGAACGCGCATGATATAAAAAATGTATACATGGTGACTCCCCCCCCCCCCCCTCGTCTCACCCATTGGTGACTACATGTGGCAAAAGGAGAACTTCAAGGTCTTTCACTTCCTAGAGGAAAACAACTACTTGCAAAGCTCTCTGAAAATGACTCACTGCTCTTTTCTCAAGCCAAGTCAGAAACGCTAAGAGGAGCCCTTGAGATTGTTCAACTTTTTGCCTCTGCCTCCGACTCAATGTGTAGTATTGAAAAATCAAGATTGATATCTCTCTCAAAAAGCGACTTCTTCGACCTCGCGGAATGGCCAGGAGAATTTATAGGCAAGGGCATTGTGTTTAGGCACCTAGGCGCTTCACTTGGGGCGATCATTATAGATAAACAGAGACTTGACTGGTTATTGACTAAAATAAACAGTAAAATGAGAAGATAGAAGTTTTTTATCCTCCCCTTCCATAGAAAAGGCACGGTGATCAACGCTTTCATGATACCGTACATTTCATTTGTGTCGCCACTGCTGAAATCGAGCAAATCCAATTGGAAAGAATTCTTGAATCCTATCAAACGATTTCTATGGAAAAGCAACATGAAAGCCACAACGCCTTTCCAGTGGGAAAAATGGGAATGGGTAGCGAGACCTAAGAATCAAGACAGAATCAAGATTATTGACCCCATGGTGCATGCAAAAGCTTCATGTACCAAAATTGTTGTCTCTTTGATGGACCAAAAATAAGACTCGGCTATCATGACCTATGATATAATAAACGACGCAAATCTTGTCTTGAAAGGGAGCATATGGAAGAAGGCCATTGTGCCACACAAGATTTTGGCAACGTTCTGGACTTTCCTGAAGCTTGGCGGCTACACAAGGGAACTAGCATGGAAATGTAACAAAGCCGGTTCAACCTTGGAATGGGGAGAGAATTTCAGATATTTCAAGGATTCCTCCCGCAATTGGTCCCCCTGGCTCTCCAAACTTGGAAGGGGCTCCATGGACCCCTTTTTGGAGGAAAATTGCACGGCTGATAAACAACAGAGGAATTTCTAAACTTTCTCATCTTTGGGATGATAGACGCTTTTGCTGGAAGGATGTGGAGCTCATGGTGTTATAATTTGGGATTATATGAAAGGTTTCTGAGTAGTAGACTCTTGGAAGTGTTAACATCCTCATTTCCACCTATCTGCAAATCAAAAATTGATTGGAGAGCCTGGCATTGGCCGAAAGACAAAGTGTTCTCACTTCCCAAGATCCAGAGTACCTGCAATGTGATGGTGTACAAAGCGGATTGGTTTTCAACACTCAACGGAATCTCGAAGAAAAAGTGGTCAGTGAAAAGAGTGTTTATACCATCTGGGAGATTAAAGGGCCTGAATACATAAAGATATTCATCTAGAAAGTGCTCTGGGAACCTTGCCTACTGGGATAAGGGTGCATGCTAGAGGGATCAGCTCTGACACTTGCTTTGGATGCAAGTCATCCTCTAAAGACCCCCTGCATCTGTTCGACAAGTACCCTACTTCGTGGAGGCAGTTTTCAAATGGGTAAGGAGTTGGAAGATCATCTTCTTTACGGATGATCTGATCTTGGGAGGGCATGGTTTCTAAAGCCAGACCGTTTTTGTGTGCACACAAATTACGATATTCTGCTACCTGAACCAGGTCTAGAAATCTAGGAACCTTCAAGATTTTGAGGATAAATTGGATGTAGCTCATTTCGAGGATATTGTGCGCCAGAGCACTGAGCTCATACATGTTGTAGGAGCAAGAAGAGGGACAACTGACAAGAATGAATCATGGATTCATGCAGTGAGCTACTTAGAAGACTCAAGAGGGTAGGAGTATCATCGCTTTGTTTCTGTGTACAAGTCTCGGCTGAACCCTAGCCCCCTCAAGGCACATGCAGTGCTTGAGAGAAATCGTATTCTTTTTGAGTTAATATGAATTCTCTCAACTCACATTTGTGAGTATGGAAAAAAAAAGGACTTGGGGTAGCTTCCATCGATATTAAATTCTTGAATTCACATTTGTCTACATCTTATTACTTACATCCCTTCAAAAGCATTCACATGTGATCTTTGTCCCTTCACTATATTCTAGTCCCATTAATTTACTAATCCTCCTCAAACTATCCCTTTGAAATACGTATGCATCATGATACATTTTCTACATGTAGTATTGCCAACCAACTTTTGCTAATGTCGATCCATATTACCATGCATGCGACTTTCTTGCTATTCCTTTAATAATATTGAGACTAAGAGTCATATCAAATACCTTATTGTACTATATAAACCTTTTTCATTACATTTTTTGTGTGTGATCCTATGATTCTCTCCCCTTCTAGAGGAGAAAGTTATCACTCCCCACCAACATGGATTTTTTAAGGACTTGCTAGCTAAGTTGTTTGCGGACGACTCACTGCTCTTTCTCAAAGCTTGCCCTCACATTCTCAGAAAGGCTCTAGACATCATGCAAACGTATGACATATCATCAGGGTCAAAGTCCATATAGAAAAATCAAGATTGATCTCTCTCTCAAAAAGCGACTCATTTGATCCTTCAATATGGACCGAAGAGATTGTATCAAAAGGGAAGATATTCCGTCATCTTGGAGCCCCATTGTGGGTAGATGTGACTCACAAGCAAAAATTCACTTGGTTCATGGAGAAGATAAGAAGCAAGATGCATAAATGGGAGTATGTGCTTCTTCCCTTCTCGAGCAGAGTGAAAGTGATCACCTCTTTGATGCTCCCTTTTATGGCTTTCAATGGTCCGCTGCTTAAGTTGGCCAAATGCAATTGGAAAGAGTTCCTTAAACATGTAAAAAGATTCTTGGGGAAGAAAAACACCAAAGACTCGACACCTTGGAAGTGGGCTAGCTGGGACACAATGGCAAGACCTACCGAGCAAGGCAGTCTTAGGGATTGTCAACCCTAGTATCCACATGGAGGCCCAGTGTGTGAAGTTCGTGGTTGCACTCACAATGCAAGATCAATCTTGGGCTATTATGGCCAAGGGCATGATAGACAATGCCAAGATTTACTCACAAGGGGGTCAGTGGAAAGGGCTTGAGGCACACGAAAAACTGTTTTCCCCTAGGTGGGCCAGCCTGAAGCTTGGGGGTATGATGGGTGAGCTCGCTTGAAAATGCAATAAAGCTACAAAGTTGTTGGAGTGGGGTGAACTTGCAAGGTATTGTCACAATTATGCAACTCATTGGTACCAATGGCTATCAAAGGTGGGAAGTATCCTTCTAAAATCCTTCTAGAAGGTAGCTATTAGAAAAATAAATAACAAAGGTATTCAACGTCTAGGCCAACTGTGGAATTACAACAATAACAGGTGGAAAAGGACATACCAAATGGTTTTCGAGTACAACCTTAATGGGACTGAGACACTACTGATAACCAGAGCCCTTGAATGGCTTGACAACTGGTGTCTTCCTAGCTGTGAATCTGAGTTTCAATGAACAGCATGGCAATGGCCTAAGGATTGACACTTCCTTAAGCCTCAAACCAAACAAGTATACCACACACTTATAGCGTCGATGGAATGGTTCTCTCCATTGAACAAAAAGTGGGGCATGAACTAGCCAGAATCCAGATGGAAGGCAATCACTAAGAACATATGGTGCCCACAGTGGCCTCTTGATATGAAGGTTTTCCTTTGGAAGGTACTCTAGGGAGCCCTACAAATTGGGGTGAAGGTTCTAGCCAGGGGAATTGGCCCAGATAGATGCTACCAATGCAAAACGTCTAGCGAGGATCTCTCTCAAGTTTCAAGGAATGCCCTGCAATCAGCGGTCTGGCGGGTAAGTTATGCAAATGGTTTCAAAGGACCTAGAAGATAGGTTTCTTTAAGAACCATCTTTTCACCTTGGATGTAAGATTTTTAAGAGTCACGACCTACTTATTGCAACACAAATATTTATGTTTTGGTACTTCAAATAGGTCTAGAAGCGTAGGAACTATCAGATATTTGATAACACCATGGAATCAACCAGCTTCACATAGATAATACAAGAAAGAATGGGTGCAATCTTAGCCTTTGGAAAACGTAAGAGCTTTGATGAAAGGAACATGATAATTGGTGTAACATTTAATGGCCTAGTAACTTGTGTGTAGCGGAAAATAACATGAACATAGTGAGCATTTCATTAGAATAGATTCCTAATGAGCATAGCAAGAGTGCTTGGATGGAGATAGCAACAAATAGCATAACACCTAGTTAGATAGGCATGAACAATACTTCAAAAGAGAGAGAAATTAAGCTATTGACAACAATTGAGAACCGGATTTACATGGAGCCGGTCCCCCCTCCAAAAGGCTTTGTATTATAGGTTTCCCCCATCAAAGGAGACATTTTACAATACAATACGTTGTGTTCCTTCAATAACTTGCTGGTGGAATGAAGATGGAAGCTTCAAGCACCATGCACACACTTATAAAACACAACATCAATTCCCTCAAGGTCTCAGACCCAAGACCTCACACACCTTCGAAGATGGTGAGAGCTAGCGGGGTGTGAGAGTAGATTGAGAGGAAGAAGGAGTAGTCTTACCAGAAAGAAGTATATCTCCTCACATAATCACTCATAAAATCTTATCATAGCTTAGTAATTAGCATGGTACAGGATATGAGCATGCATTGAAGCTTGGCTCTTGGTTGGATTTGCATCACAAAGCCAAGAGTTGTTGGTGTAGGCCTCCCTTCTCACAAGCTTAGAGTAGATGATGAGCTTTCTAGTAAAGCTTGAGAAGGAGAGAGAGAGAGAGAGAGAGAGAGTCTTCTTTCTTCACACATGAGTTTGTGTGAGTGTGTGTTTTATAATGCCTTGCCAAAATCAGCCCCCTCTCTCTCTTGGTCGACCCCTCTTGCAATTTACTCATGTTGGCACCCCGTAGGACCTTGCAAAGCTTAGCCAATCATGATTGAGAAGTATAAGTGATAGCCTTGTGACATGTGTCCCCCTTTCCCCTTTTGTCATAGCTTTAGGTAATTAAATAATGTAATAAAACTCTCATTGGACCCCTTCGTCTTCGGCCAGTAGGAATCAGGCAAGCCATTGGGCTGTTGAATGCTCATTGGACCCCTTGGGAGACTGGCCAATAGTCTTCTAGAGAGCTTAATTCTTATTGGTTCTTTATTAAGTGTTTTTAAATGAATTAAACTAGATTTACTCTAGCCTAATTCTCATTGGTCCACCTCTTTGGCCATCCAATAGGATTTGAATGTAGGCTAGGGAGCCGACATGTGTCCACCATGCCCTTTGTGTAAAGGGTCTTGCATGAGTGTGTGTGTGTGTGTGTGTGTGTGTGTGTGTGTGTGTGTGTGTGTGTGTGTGTGTGTGTGTGTGTTTCTCTCTCATCCCCTACTAAAATGGCTCGCCTCCTCCTCTTTAAGAGCTTGCAAAGACTTTTTGTACGCTATCAAGCATCCAATTTTCCTAAGCATTGACCGTTGGACTTAACCTTTGAATTTTGGAACCTTAGCATTTTGGAAGTCTTAATGGGCTGAACCTTAGGTCTTTGAAGCCCATTTCTTGCACATTGCTCTTCTGCAGATGGTCCCCCTTTGGATCCCTCTTTTCCCTCCTTTGGATCCCTAATGTGACCAACCTGCTAGCCTTACCAATAATCTAGCTTTTTCTCCCCTGGTACTTCCCCATATTAAATGATGAGTTTAACATGAGAAAATTAATTAGGAGAATTAGATATTAGTTATTATGACATTACCTCTCTCTTGAAATCATAGTCGTCCTCGACTAGGGGTAGAGAAGATAAAGCCTATTCATGAGTCTTTTTTCTAGCGGGTAGAGGATTGCTATCTTACCCTACAACATCGTTCCAGAATGGATGACTAATCCATTTGGCGCTTGAGAGCCTAAGTTGTCGCAAGCATGTCTGCGCATTAGTCCTATCAATCTTTCATAGTAGAGTGACAAGCTCTACTTGGTGGTTGGGAGACGTCGTCTCCGCAAACTTGATTCTAAGCATGCATACTATTTAACATTTGTGCACAATAAAGAAAAGAGATTCTTATAAGACAAAAACTTTGTTCATTTTAAACATTTGTACATTTGCTTACTCTAGGGAAGCATTGTAAGCATTGACAAGATTTAGGTTATCCTTTAATTGTATGCCTTGCATCCATCTAGCATCTTCAAAAGGATAATTATTAAACTTAATAAGATATTGTCAGATAGTCTTATCGCCTATTAATACATTGTCTTCATGTCGGCGAATGGACTCGGGCTGCAACACTTCTTCTTGGTCCTCGATCTCCGGTGAACACATATTTAGGAATTTTGGAAAATTTTCATAATTTTGGGACAAATGTTTGTGAACCAAGTTCTTGAGTGGTGGTTGCATTGTACTTGGTTGCGGTGTTGTCAACCATTGTTTCCATGTTCTAGAGCAGAGTTTGCATTCTGCTAGGTGCATTATTGTTAACCATTGTTGTCAACTTTGATAAGTTGCATCATTGTCAATGGTTGAGTGTCCAATTCTACTAACCCGGAGAAGTTGCACACTATGCTAGGAATCAAGAATATAAAGAGAACTTGGAAAATGATTATATTTAGATGGGGATCAAGAGTATACAAAGAAGTGGGAAACATTGTTGTCTGACTTGTGAAGTGAAGGTAGCTTTGCCTTGTTCTAGAAGTAGAAGTAGAATTTGAAGAAACTTGGAGGGCCTTAGATGGTTAGGTGCGGGGGTTGCCATGTTAAATGTCACTACTTTGAAATCTTGGTCTAGTTGTCTTGCAAAATTGAATTTTGGAATGCATTAGTTTGTGATACACAAAGAATTAATTGCTATTTTATGTCACACAATGAAACAATATGGACTTTTTTCTTATTTATAGATTCCAAGGAGTAATCGTTCTACAGCTAGAACTTGAGTTGTAGTCAAGCAAAAAGGTTGAAACTTGAGCAAGCTAGAACACTTGTTACAAGAGAAAAAAACCCAGAACCCAAAAGCAAGTTTCATGTACAAATTGTCAAGAGACAACAAACACTTGTATGTAGGAAAGAGGGTACTTTGTCTCACATTCTTTCATATAGTTCTCAATATTCATAGCTTCTTGTGAGAAACCGCCGTATACTAGCTATGTGCATTGGAGGCCTAGGAGCCATTCAACCCCCACTAATTAGAAGGTTAATTGTCCCAATAGCACCCAGTTAGGTATCTGGCTCCTCCCACACAAAATCTCATGATGTTGTGGTATGTCACAATGTGGAAAATAATATGAGAATTTGTTCAAAAATTCATATGAACATCACTAGGAATTTTGGAACACTGTCAAGGCTATAAATCAAAGAATCAAAGTTGATGTTAAGCTAAAAAGACTTTCCTAGTACTTTTTGTGAAGATTATACCAACAATGTCAATGTCACCTAGTAGATAGGGGTGTGGTGCCCCCATGCAAAAGCTCATGATGTTGAGGTATACCACAAAACTCGAAGTAATATAAAAATTTGCTCAAAAATTCCTATGAACATCATTAGAATCTTAGTAATGATCTCTCACACCTTGAAATAAAATAGTCACATCAAATTTGATGTGCTAAAAACCCTTCCTAGTACTTTTTGTGAAGATTATAGTAGCATGTCATGTTCGATCTAGGTTTATGCTCAAGAAGCGACTCACCATAAAAACCCCATGCTAGAATTTAGTACTACATTGTGATATCAAAGAGCACAAAATATAATGCCAAAATGGAGTTTCGTGTTCAAATTTGCAAAACATGAAGGAACTTAGCGGATTCTTTCTTATCATTTTTTGCATAGAGCTTAGCATTCGAAAATTTTTCTCGGGAGACACATACCTAGCCACACACAATTGGAAGGAAAGGACCAATCGTACGTAGCAAGCTATGTGATGCATCCTTTGCAAAACCTTGTGATATCTGGTAGTTCACATTGTGGGACGTATTTTGAATTTTTTTCTAAAACATATTGTTAAAGTTTCCTAGGAACTTGTACATTCTCTTGTACTAGAAATGAGAAAGATTAATATGAATGTTTTGATCTAAAAACTTACTTAGAATTTCTCTTGTACACTCTTTTGCCAAGGCTCAAACTAGAGATTGAGGCTGCAAGTGGCACCTACAACTCAAAGATTCCACTTGGAACTTGTGTTTTAGCTTAAACATCCAGTATAACAAACTATAGGAGAAACAAAATCAAAATTGAAAACAAGAAGAAATACGCAAGAGATTTTAGACAGAAACTCAGATTGATGAGCTTCTGCTTGGGAGGCTTTGCATCTTTGCAAGTGGAGGGAACAAGACCACATGTCCCTCCATCAACATGGTGATCCTTTGCCCCAACAACATCTAGCTCATGAGATTTTTTTAGGTCATAGCAAAGAATGTATGATAAAAAATGTATAAATAGAATTTTGTGATACATAACTAGGACTTGATAACCATAGGCAACCAGGCTCGAGTTATAGTTCGAGCAAGCATGAGAAACGAGGGAGAAACTACATAAACCCTTAGTCATTAACTAATTCCATCAAAGTTGATAACAACGTTAGATCTCTTCGTCAAATTTGAAATCGAACATTAGTTTGAGAGGTAATGAAGGATGTGTCAGCGCACCATGCCTCTCGCTATTGTCTAGTGAGCCCACCATGAAACATAACTAGGACTTGATAACCATAGGAAACAAGGCTTGAGCTATAGTTCGAGCAAGCATCATTAACTAAGTCCATCAAAGTTGATGACAATGATAGATTCCTCCATCAAATTAGTTTGAAAGGTAACGATGGACGCGTTAGCCATGCCTCTCCCTATTGTGCACTAAGCCTACCATGAAACATAACTAGGACTTGATAACCACAAGCAACAAGGCTCAAGCTATAGTTCGAGCACTACACCCTCAGTCGTTAACCATGTCCGTCAACTTTGACGGCTTTGTTAGATCCCTCCGTCAAATTTGAAATCGAACGTTAGTTTTAAAATTTGAAAGGTGACGATGGACCTGTCAGCCATGCCTGGCTGTTCATGTGTATGAGCCCGCCATGAAACCATGCCTTGATCTCGGCATGAAACCACGCCTATTTCATAAGTGCAACTCTTTTTTTTTCTTCTACCTCTGCGACGATGAACTTCAGCTCTCTCTACTATGCCGTGAACCCGTCATGAAATCACGAACTGCTATGCCTTGAGCTCGGCATGAAACCATGTCTGTCATGAGCACAATTAATTTTCTTGTTCTACCTCTATTATGAACTTTGCTTCTTTGCCTTTTTTATGTATTTTGCAGAAAAGCTTGCCAGTACTATGGTTGTTGCACCCCTATGTGTTGCCAGTTGCCATCACCCCACCCTTGCCCTGCATGTTGCCAGTTGCCGAACAATTAGGCATGAGCTGCACAAATGGCTAACCAATTGTCCCGCAAGTGTTCCATACCACATCACCACACATTAAAAAAAAGCCTTTGTGCGGTTAATTCGAAGTTTACTTACTCTGAGTGCTTCTCTCCTCACCACAAGTCCCCATGGACCTGTCGACAGCAGTAGCAACAGCAGCGACGACGAAGTGATTGGCAATGGCTTGGTCTCCATGGTAATATATTCTAACTATAAAATAGGCCCTCTTAAGCGCAAAAACGTTTTCACTGCTGCTTATTGGCAAAAGACTTTTCATTCAAGGCTTAAGAGAGTCCGCAACCGAGATATTGCCTTCACCTGCGGCACCTCTGGCTTCAGCAAAACAGGAGCAGCAATAGCTTCCACGGATGGGAGCTAAGACACAAATGCTTGCACGTTTGTAGGGTGACGTGTGACCACTTCGCACATTTTGCTAGTGATTCAAAGAATCAGTTTCTCGATGAAATTACCCGCAGGAGCAGAGGAAGGGAAAATCATATGTGGTCTTTGAACCAAGCCTATCATTTGTGTACATAATCTACAATAATGTGTGGAGATCATATTGTTACCCACATATGATATATGTAAGGTGTCCACGAGCGACACCTACCTCCCTTGCAGCTATCATCCGAACTCGCCACATCCTACAAAGGCAGTGGCACTCATGCTCTCTTTGCCCAAGAGGCCACACTCTGTTTTGCTACCCTCGTGTTTAATATGGGTGGAAGTAGCTCAAGAATGCTAGCCTCTCTCTCTCTCTCTCTCTCTCTCTCTCTCTCTCTCTCTACATGTGTCACTAGCTCATCAGAGATAGGTTGAAGTCTCATACGCCACAATCCATACTCCTAGAGTCTCTACCTCATGAGGCTCGAACTCAAGTTCGAGCTTCATGACCTATAAGAGACTCATGTTTCAAGCCTCCTAACCTAGAGATTCCAAAAGGATTCTTTCTAGCTAGAAACCAGATGCAATATTATGTAGCTCATGAGACTCGAGCTCACAAGCTTCTTGAAACAAAAACTCTTGGAAAGCTCTTTCTAGGTTAAACATTTAGTCTATAGCTCTTGGGCTCGAACTTAAGTTTGAGCCTCATGAATTGCATACTTACTTTTCAAGCCTCATAAGTAAAATGTCATTAAACTTGTTTTAGTTAAGCATTCAATATCTAGCTCCTTGGCTCAAACTTAAGTTTGAGGCTCATGACATTGAAACTCAATTTTCAAGCATCATGAACACTCTATCAGGACTCTTTCAAGATAGAAGCCATCTACAGAAGTCTTATCTCATGAGCCTCGAATTTGGGTTTGAGCCTCTTGGGCCAAAGATCTTTTGGAACTCTTCCTAATTAATCATCTTCTTGAGTCTCTAGCTCATGAGGCTTGAACTTAACTTTGAGCTTAAGGACAAGGAGAATCACTTTTGAAGCCTCATGAGCACTATAATAGAACTCTTTCTAGCTATGAATCATCTCTCAAGACAAGCCTCAATAGCTAGAGACTCATGAAGGTTGATAAACTAGAAAACGTTTTGTAAGCATGTCAAGTCCACCAGGATCAAATCTACAATGAGTCTCATTGGGTAGGAACTCTTGGAGAATTGTTCATATTTGAAAGCCTGCTACACGACTCTCTCTCTCTCTCTCTCTCTCTCTCTCTCTCATGCATCACTAGGTGATCACAGACAACTTGACCTCGTAAGCCACAATCCATACTACAAGAGTCACTACCTAACGAGGCTCAAACTCAAGTTCGAGCATCATGACCTATAAGAGACTCATTTTTCAAGCCTTCTAAGCTAGGTATTTTAGGAAGATTCTTTCTAGCTAGAAACCATTTGAAAATTTTTGTAGCTCATGACACTTGAGCTTAAGCTCACAAGATTCTTGAACAAAGACTCTTGGAAAACTCTTTCTAGGTTAAGCATTTACTCTAAAGCTCTTGGGCTCGAACTGAATTTCAAGCCTCATGACTTGGACGCTTAGTTTTCCAACCTCGTAAGCACTCCAACGTCATTAAACTTCTTTTAGCTCCTTGGATCAAACTTAAGTTTGAGCCTCATGGCATTGAAACGCAATTTTCAAGCATCATGAACACTCTACCTGGACTCTTCCAAGCTAGAAACCCTCTACAAGAGTCCTATCTCATGAGGCTCAAACTTGGGTTTGAGCCTCATGGGCCAAAGAATCTTCTAGAACTCTTCCTAGTTGATCATCTTCTTCAGTCTCTAGCTCATGAGGCTCGAACTGAAGTTTGAGCTTCATGACAAGGAGAATCACTTTTGAAGCCTCATGAGCACTATAGTAGGAATCTTTCTAGCTACGAACCATCTCTCAAGGTGAGGCTCAATAGCTAGAGACTCATGAAGGTTGATAAACTAGAAAATGTTTTGTAAGCATCTCAAGTACATGAGGATGATCAAACCTACAATGAGTCTCATTGGGTAGGAATTGTTCCTATTTGAAAGTATAAGTCTTCTTGAGTCTCTCTAAAAGTAGCCTACATGAGTCTCTCTAAAAGTAGTCTACATGAGTCTTTCTATCACCCAAGTGTGGTAGATTGGTTATGCCATTTCCCTCTTGAATAATAGATGTTGACTTCAACTCCTCGTCGGCTAGATCTTTAAGGTCTCTTGGGATAGTTTCCTACGATGTTAAAACTCTCTCCTTCTTCTTCTTCTTCTTCTTCTTCTTCTTCTTCTTCTCTCTCTCTCTCTCTCTCTCTCTCTCTCTCTCTCTCTCTCTCTCTCTCTCTCTCTCTCTCTCTCTCTCTCTCTCTCTATCTATCTCCATGTGTCTCCAGATCATCAGAGACTTGAAGCCTCGTAAGCTACAATGTTTAATCCTATAATCTCTAGTTGATAAGGCTCTAACTTAAGTTCGAGCGTCATGGCCTAGAGACTCATTTTTCAAGCCTCCTAATCTAGAGATTTTAGCAAGATTCTTCTAGCTAGAAACCATTTGCAATATTATGTAGCTCATGAGACTCAAGCTTAAGCTCACAAGCTTTTTGAAACAAAGATCAACTCTTGCAAAAATCTATCTAGTTGAGCGTTTAGTCTATAGCTCTTGGGCTCGAACTTAATATCGGGCCTCATGGCTTAGATGCTTAGTTTTCAAGCCTTATAAGTACTCTAATACAACTTGTCTTAGTTGAGCATCAAACTTAAGCTCGAGCCTCATGACATGGAAACTCAATTTTCAAGCATCATGAACACTCTATTAGGACTCTCCCAAGCTAGAAACCATCTACAAGAGTCCTATGTTATGAGGCTTGAACTTAGGTTTGAGCCTCATGGGCTAGAGAATCTTATGAAAATATTCCTAGTTGATCACCTTCTTGAGTCTCTACCTCATGGGGCTCGAACTTAAGTTTGAGTCTCATGACAGGGAGAATCACTTTTGAAGCCTCATGAACAATATAGTAGGACTCTTTCTAGCTATGAATCATTTGCAAAAGTGTTGATTGTGAGCAGTATAGTAGGACTCTTTCTAGCTATGAACCATATGTAAGAGTGTTGATTGTGCTAAGCTTGAGAGCCTCATGACACTTATGCAAAAATATTTCAAGTTGATTCCATCTTCAAAAGTGTCTAGCTCATGAGGCTCTTGATCCTCATGACCTTGACACTCAATCATTAGTCCTCATGAGAAATCTAGGAGGGCTCTTTCTATCTAGAAACTATATGCAAGATATCTAGAGCATTGAGCACGAGAACCTCACGAGCTAGGACTCTTAAAAAGGTATTGCTAATTGAAAGCCGACATTCATAGTCTCTACCTTATGAGGATCTTGAGCCTCATGACCTAGAGAGTCCCTTCAAGCCTCATGAGCACTCTAGTAGGACACTTTCTAGCTATAAACCATCTACAAAATCCTACCTCATTGAGGAGTAAACTTAAGTTCAAGACTCAGGAGCTAAGGACTTGCAAAACTCTCTCTAGTCAAAATCAATCTTTATAAGTCTCTAGCTCATTGGGCCTAGACTTATGTTTTGGCCTCATGAAATGGAGAGTCAATTTTGAAGCCTCATGAGGACTTTGGTATAGGACTATTTCTAGCTAGAAACATTTTCAAAGTCTCTACCTCATGATGTTCAAATTTATGTGATCCTTGTGACCAAGAGACTCGTGTCAAGCCGAGCCTCATTAGCTAGAGATTCATGAAGGTTGACTGGACAATCTTTTGTAAGCATCTCAAGTCCCTCAGGATCAAATATACAATGAGTCTCATTATGTAGGGACTCTTGGAGAATAGTTCCTATTTGAAAGCAATCTACATGAGTCTCTATAACTGATAACACTCAAACTAAATTCAATCCTCTTGAGATAGACTCCAATTTACAAACTCATGATCCAAAGACATAAACCAACCTATTTTTCACTAGAAACCACCCCCAAGAGTCTCTATCACATGAGGCTCAAACTATAGTCTGAGCCTCATGATCTAGAAAAGCTTGTAGAACTCTTTATGGTTGAAAGTCATTGACTTCAACAATTGACCTCAAACTTCAATCTTTTGCCCAGTTATTTTCTAAACATTTTGGATAGCTTAACTCAAGATTTTGTACCTATTCAATATATTAGAGCCAATCACGGGGAATTATCCCTCGACTCATCCTTGAACAATCTTGTGAGGTACATGTTATTCGCATGAGAAGGAAATGAATATGTGAAAACTCAGGGATTTCATTATCTTAAAACCTCTTTAAATTAGTTTGGAAGACTGAGGAAAGAGAAGATTTGGAATTTTTAGTTTAACAATACGACTAGAATAGGTAGAATAGGCATGATATTCTCAAGCTATAGTTTAATTACAGAGAGGGACTTCAATATTTCTAGTTGGTACAATTTTATGAAAAGGGCTTGCTAAGTGCATTAGTATGGTATTCTTAGATTATGTCTAGATTTAAATGAAATCAATGAATATTTTTCTATGTGATGTTTAAGTTTTTCTTAACAATTTAGCATTGCTAGCAGGATAGAGGCTAAATTTGTGAAGATAAGCCGCCTAAATAGAAAACAGGATAAGGTTCATTGCAAGCAATATAAGCAAATGTAGATACATTCAAGTGTCACATTATCAAGATCAAAGGACACATTAAGTAGCTTCAGTTTTTTCTTTATTTACATCTATCTGCAATTAAAACATAGCAAGAGAACGACATAAAAGCATGCCCAAAGTTGAAGTCTTTAAGAGAAAAGTTACATATATTTTACAAGAGGTGGCTTGAAGGAAAAACACCTTGTTGCAAAGCAATAAACCTCAATTGTCTTATTCATATTATTTCATCTTATCACACATATTTTAGCATTTTTGTAAGTTATATGCCCAAGTATTCATGCCCTCAAGTACAAATGAAAATTGCACAATTATTACTATCACTCGAAACGAGTCAAACATACAAGGACTATTAATGATTGTTCTAAAAGTTTCACTTGAATAAGTGCCAAGCAAGCATGCTTATGCTCATCACTAAGAGACAACTCTAGCATCCGTGCTCAAAGAGATGTTGTCCACAAATTAAGCATGTGATAGAAGGTTGTACATTTGAGTGATGAACCACACTCCTCTCCTCTTTGAGACTAATTGATAATGATGCTTTTGGTTTGTTTAGCTACTCTCTTAAACCTATTGAAGATAAAAAAAGGATACCAGCCCCATGAAATTTTCTTGTGGATATATCCTTCATATATGTGTTATTTAGTTGCAAAAGTAGACATCATTGTGCTCTTCATAAGCGAGAATTCATCCCTTTTCTCTACAAGAGATACCCTCCATAGTCAAGCATGTGACAAGTAGTGGTTTGTTTAGAGTCAAAAACCATACCCCTATCCTCTTTGATCTACTAGAAGTGATGTGTTTACATTGTTCTATTAAATTTTAAGATTTAAAAAAAAAATCAAAGGGTACTAGAACCATGAAAATAATCTCATGGAAGTAGCCTATATTTATATATTACTCGATTGAAATAGTAAGCATTCTCATGCTCTCCATAAGAGAGAGTCCTTGCCTGTGTGATTAAAGAGATGAAATCCACCCTCACATAAGTGGAATATGCACAAACATACTTCATTGTCTCAAATTTGTGGCAGCTATCAAGTAAAGAGATGAAAACTTTTTGAGGGGAATAGTAATTGCATGGCTACTTAGATTGATGTATGCAAATTAGACAAGTTGGCATATACTTGCAACACTCTGGTAAATGAATTGGCTTTTCATAGAGAAACAGAGTATGTACAAGAGGAAACACAATGTTTAAGGACACATATGTATTACGTTATCCCCTTGATAGTACTTTGAAGCTCACATTTATCTTATAGTAAATATGAGTTACCTACATAACTAAGAGTACTTGTTAATATATTTTTGTTCTTCATTTATTATCTTGATGTTTCTAAACAACATCCTTATTTGAGATTCTCTCAACATGAAAAGTTCTTTAGTAAGGGGTTCTAAACAAGTCTATCTTTGTTTCTCATTTGTTATGCTAGTTTCTTAACATTGTACTCTTTGATGATGCTTTTGGAAAATTGGCTCCATTGGCCTCTCTTTAAAATGTATTGAATTTACATACAATATATTGTTTTGATTAGTGCAATGTTTGATGGAAGTGCTATTCATAAAAGGGTTGTTCTTCCATATCAACAATGGTAAAGTCATGTTTTCAAATTTATCCTTGTATATACATAAACACAACAATATATCTGTATCTTGAGGATATGGCTATGTGTTAAGACTAGATTTATGATACCAACCTCTAGTCACATACAGTTTCATTCAACTAGGTTTGATCCTCATGCCCACCTGCTAGTTTAGGTGAGGCTTGAACTTAGGTTCAACCCTCATCTTATATCCTATAGAGCAACAAAAACTGAGGCATGAATTTTTGTTTGAGCCTCACATCCACGTGCTACTGACTTGAACTAATTAAGTTTGAGTGTGTCCACTTGCTAATTTAAGCAAGGCATGTGAGGCTTGAACTCAAATTAAATGCTCTTCTTACTATCCCACATAGGAGCAACAAGTGAGGTTTGAGCCCCGTGTTCATGTGATAGTGCCTCATTTTATATGGCACAAAGGTTCTATGCAAACAACCATGAGGACAAACTTAACAAAAAATACTACAATTTTAAGACTCATTTAAAATAATGGGACTTGAATAATTCCTAAAATTCCTAAATATGGCTTGGTGGGTCTTCAATAGTTGGTTCTTGAAGTGGCTCTCCTTTGTAAGGCTTTAGTAGGCTCACATGGAAAACATTGTGTATGAGCCAATGGCTGGGCAACTTGAGTTGATAGGCCATCTCATTAATTGGTCAAAGAATCTAAAAGGGACCATAGTACCTTTTTGCTAACTTAGAATAGTACTTTTGGTTTCCCGCTGGATTCTTGCCCGTGGTGTGCCTTAATTGAGCCTTGTGAAATTTAAGCAAGACTATACAGGTCTTAATTGAGCTAGAAGGCTCAATTAATGCCTTGAAGCAATCCAGGTTTCTTTCCTCTATCAAACTTTGTCTTTTGGTATACCACACATTTAGAAACATACTCTTGTATGTTTGCTTTCATGGCAGGCCAATAGAAATATGTTTCGATCCCTTTTAGGGTAGATTGAATCCCTCTATGCCCCGCATAAGAAGAAGCGTGAGATTCATACATTACTTTCTCATTGTCTTGTAAAGTAAATGGTTCCTCTTTCTTCCCTAATGCAAGGGTTGAAATCACATCTCTAAAATTGGGATCAATAGAATACTCATCTATCATAGAAGATAGATCATTGTGAGTTGCTATGGAAACCGCATTTAGTCTCGGCCGTCTTGAGAGTGCATCGGCTACTTGATTATGCTTGCCAGCAATGTGAGCAATATGAAAATGAAATTGCAAAAGGAAATTCGCCCACCTCATTTGTTTGTCGGAGAGCTTGGTCTGCATCATGAAGTACTTAAGGCTTTGGTGATCCATCCGTAGAATAAAAGGAGTCCCCAATAAATAGTGCTTCCATGAGTCTAAGGCATGTAGAACTGCGAGGAGTTCCTTTTCATATATTCCTAGAGCTTGCTCAACAGGTTGGAGCCTTCAACTTTCATAGGCTATGGCATGCCCTTCTTGGAGAAAAACAGCTCCAAGGCAATCACCACAAGCATCACATTGGACCTCAAATGGCTTTGAGTGATCCAGTACTGTAAGCACAGGTTGAGAGATAAGCTTTTGTTTAAGATTTTTGAAAGCATTGTTCTCCTTGGCAGATCATGTATACCTAACATTTTTCTTTTTTAGGTCATGTAATCGTCCTGCTATTAGTGAGAACTTTTCTATGAAGCGTCTATAGTATGCACACATACCTATAAAACTTCTTAGTTCATAAAGATTCCTTGGATTAGGCCATACTTTTATTACCTCTATCTTTGATGGATCCATTTGGATGCCATCTTGAGAGATAATGTGACCTAAATACTGACTCTCTTGTAATAAAAAGTCACTTTTCTTTCGATTAACATAAAGTTTATTCTCTCGTAAGACTTGAAATATTACCTAGAGATGTTGCTTGTGTTCGTCTAGTGAATTAGAGTAGATGATAATATCATCAAAGAACACTCTAGTAAAGGTTGGGTGAGGCCTAAATAGCTTCTCCATCAAGCAATTGAATGTGGTTGGTGCATTGGTCAAACCAAAAGGCAGGACAATGTATTCATAAAGACCAAACGTATGTGAAATGTTGTCTTTACAATGTCTTTATCAACTATCCTTATTTGATGGTAACCACTTTTTAGGTCAATTCTACTAAAGTAGGTTGACCCTTGTAGCTTATCAAATAGGTCTTCTACGCGTGGAATGGGGAACCTACTTTTGATAGTGATCCTATTTAGTGCTCTATAATCGACACACATACGATATGTGCCATCTTTCTTTTGCACTAATAGCACGGGTGAACAAAATGGAGATGAGCTAGGCCTAACCATGCCCTTCTCAACTAACTCATGCACTTGACGCATAATCTCCTCTTGTTGAGCTTGAGGAACTTTATAAGGAGGTTTATTAGGCAGTGAACTTCCTAGAAGAAGTTCAATTGCATGGTCATCATTGCCTCCTTTAGGAGGTAGTTCACAAGGGATGTCGTCAATAAAAACATCTTGAAATCCCTTGAGAAAATTGGATAACTCTAATTCCTTATGATTTTTTATATTTTCTTTTGCTAAAGTATTAGGTACATTTTGAAAATCTTTAACAAAAATCATGTACACGGAAATAGAGCTCTTTATTGACTTATTGAAAGCTTGCGTATGTACAATGGGTATGGTGTTACCCAACTCCTTAACATCTATGTACATATCTTTTTCCTTGAACCTAAAGTAGATTTTCCTTTCAGGGAATTTAATAATGGCATCCATACAATCAAACCATGGTGCCCCTAGGATTACATCCTCGTACTTGAGAGGAGAGATAAAGAAGTCCTCTTTGTCCACATAGCTTCGGACATGTAGCCTCAATTTCCCGATTAAGGGAGTGAATGAAGCTTCTTGCCCCTTGAAAGAACCATCAGCGGGTAGGACATCTCCCATCTCATAGGCTTGGATGCCTAGCTTGGTGGGCCAATTATGTGGATATGAAATTGTGAGTAGAACCAGGGTCAAAGAGAATAAAAGCATCATGTTTTCTCACCTTTCCCCAAGCATGGCATAGAGGAGATCCTTTGTGGTGAGCTTCCTCTTCTTGGATTTCAACCAAGGTAGCTCTAAGAGGCTCATGGCGGGTGTTCTTTTGGGGGTAAGCACAGTACGCATGCCCTTGGCCGTTGCAATTGAAACAATGGTTATCCTTGCAATACTGCTCAAGCTCTTCAGGAGAGAGTTTGTTTTTGCCTTTGTAAACTCCCTTCTCCTTAGCTTTTGTTGCTATTGGAATTGCCCTTAGGAGACTTTTGGACATTGTCCTTCCCCTTAGGCTCATTGGAGCCCTTGTTTTTCGTGGGCTTAAGATTTCTCTTCCCCTGTTTGGAAATTGATTCGTGAAGCCACCATGGTATGGTGTATAACCGCAAATATAGTGTGGCCTTTGGGAGTTGACATACTGTACTCTCCAAAATCCATCTTTTTGAAGACAATGGCTTTGAGATGTAAAATCCCAAAACTTGTCTACATATTTGTGGATAGATTCGTAGGGAGAGAGCTTCAAGCTTCGCCATTCGGTGAGTACTTTGTCTTTGGCATCAGTAGCCAAAAACCACTTCACAATGGAAGCTCTTGAAGCTTTCCATGTATGTAGGGCTTCACCGTTTGCCCGTAGTAGGCTGACCACCATTGCCTGGCGAACTTTTGAAAGTGCATAGCTACATGGCGTAGTTTAGAGGACTCTGTGAATCCCTCATCTCCAAACGCCGCATTGAATTGTTGGATGAAGGCCAAGACGTTGTCCGTAGCACCAAAGGTGCCATCATAGGTAAGGAAAGAGATGTTCTTTCCTCCCTCTTTGAACTTCTTGAGCTTGGACGACCTCTTCCACGCGGCATAGGATTTCCTATGGCTTCTTTTTTTTGGTGGTTCAAAAGTTGCACCATCGCTTTGTTCAGAAGATGGAGAAGAGGGTGACCTCTTTCTCGCCTTTTTCTTGCCTTGTCTTTGTCTGCACCATCACTTTCTTCACAAGAGGAAGAGGATGAAGAAGATGAAGAAGAGGGTGACCTCTTTCTTGCCTTTTTCTTCTCTTGTTTTTTGTCATCCCTCTTTGAATTATGGTGTGGAGAAGTGTGCGATGGTCTTCTCCATTTAGGAGGTGATGGAGAGCGTTTTCCCACCGTCTTTGTGGAGCCATCTCGGCTAACGTGGTAGGAGACTCACTTCTTTCTCGTTCTTTTGGTAGGGGCTCTTGAGTTCTCCTTTGGGAAGGAGATGCATCGTCAAGTAGTAAATTTTTGAGCCCTTCGTACAGATCCTCTTCTTCTTCATGAATCAGAGAGAGGCCTCTTTTGGAAGTCTCGCAAGGAGGCTTCCTATGTACTCTCTAGTCATGGTGGGGAGTTTGGAGAATCCCATGAGCACGAAACTGCCATTGCACTTCACTTTGGAGAGATGGATTGCCCATGGCTTGTTGAAGCCTAGAAACAAGGTAGTTAACAAGCATAGGGGAATCATTAGTAGCCTGCTCATTAGCAAAATCAAAGCTATCAACATTAATTTCACTCTCTTTACTATTGTCAGCCATTCTAACAATTTTTTAGGTGTAATATTTTTAGGTGTACTTTGGCACGAAGAGCCCTAGTTGTTCCTCTTTACCCCTTTAGAAAAGCACTTAAGCTACTGTACCCCTAGCTCGAATATCATTAATTGCAAGGAATAGAAGAGAGGGTCTTTCAACACCAAAACAATACCGGATCTTGTCAAGCTTCTAATAGCTCAATAGTGGTTAAGCCGTAGGCAAGCCCCGTTAGGACTCCACTATTAAGACCATAGCTCTCAACGATGATGCCATGTTATTTGCATGAAGCAGGCACACTGCAAGGCTGAAAAATCCCTATTCTACTTTCTCAATTGCAATTAATAATACCAACCATTTATAGCTAGTTTGAGGACCTCCCTTCTTGAGCAAGAAAAGAGAAACCTTGTGCCCTGATACCAATGTAACATTTAATGGCCTAGTAACTTGTGTGTAGATAACATGAACATAGTGAGCATTTCATTAGAATAGATTCCTAATGAGCATAGCAAGAGTGCTTAAATGGAGAGAGCAACAAAGAGCATAACACCTAGTTAGATAGGCATGAACAACACTTAAAAGAGAGACAAATTAAGCTATTGACAACAGTTGAGGATTGGATTTACATGGAGCCGGTCCCCCCTCCAAAAGGCTTTGTATTATAGGTTTCCCCCATCAAAGGAGACATTTTACAATACAATACTTTTTGTTCCTTCAATAACTTGTTGGTGCAATAAAGATGGAAGCTTGAAGCACCATGCACACACTTATAAAACAAAACATCAATTCCCTCACAGTCTCAGACCCAAGATCTCACACACCTTCGAAGATGGTGAGAGCTAGCGGGGTATGAGAGTAGATTGAGAGGAAGAAGGAGTAGTCTTACAAGAAAGAATTATATTTCCTCACATAATCACTCATAAAAGCTTAGCATAGCTTAGTAATTAGCATGGTAGACGAGGTGAGCATGCATTGAAGCTTGGCTCTTGGTTGGATTTGCATCACAAATCCAAGAGTTTTTGGTGTAGGCCTCCCTTCTCACAAGCTGGGAGTAGATGATGGGCTTTCCATTAAAGCTTGAGAAGGAGAGAGAGAGAGAGAGAGAGAGAGAGAGAGAGAGAGAGAGAGAGAGAGAGTCTTCTTGCTTCACACATGAGATTGTGTGAGTGTGTGTGTTATAATGCCTTGCCAAAATTGTTACCATATACATGTGGTAGTGATGTGTGTGAACACACTAGGACCACCGGGGCTTTTTTTCCCTCTTTAGGAGGTTTTTCCCCCCATGCATTGTATATACGCCCATCACTCTAGGGCTATCTATCTTTCCATTGCACACTAAGTAACACATTCCTTGAGCTTCCTTCTCCAAGCTGTGTGCGTTCTCTGCAACCCTGATTCCAACAATTGGTAACAGAGCAAGTTGTGTGCTCCCGGGCTTAGTCGCCAGCAACTCCAGCACACGCCTACTCATTTTCTCTGATTTTAGTGAGCTTTGGTGAGCGTTTGCAGGTCGACAATTTTTTTTGGGAGAGCTTGTAGAAGTCAATCTGCTCAGATTTCTAATTCGGGCTCATTTCGGCCTCCGTTTCCACTATAGGTAGTACTGCACAGGCTATTTCGTCATTTCGTGCAAAATTTCTATCAGTGTCGTTTTCTGCATAACAGGTGCCTTACAATGTTCTATCGTTTGTGCTATATAGCACGTGTTGTTCCCGCTTTATTTCTCCTCTTTTCGTGCAGTTTTCACATCAGGTGCAACATTTACCATGGCTGACAACAACACGGATGTGTTCAAGATGTTTGCTGCTGAGGACATATTGGATGGGGACAATTACCCTATGTGGGCTTACATGATGCAACATGTTCTTGTGTCAAAGGGAGTCTGGAATATTGTGCAGGGCATTGATGTACGTCCTGGTTCTGAGGATGCAGGCGATGTTGAGGATGTTGGAGGTCTTGCTGCAAGGATTGCTGCTATTAGAGTTGTTTTGCCTACGGCAGAACAAGCTTGTTGGGATGTAAAGGATGTACATGCTCATGCATTGATTGCATTGTCTATGAAGTGCACCATTGTTCCTCACATTCGTTCAGCAAAATCTGCAAAACAGGCTTGGGATATTCTAGTAGGTCTCTATGCAAGCCGCAATGAGGCTAAAATTGTTTTGCTGCGTAAAGAGCTGGAATCAAAGATTATGCATGAGGAAGATGATATGGACACTTTCCTTGCTGGTGTCAAGGATATCAATGAGCAACTTAAGTCATTTCAGACAGTTCCCTTGTGCAGACTATTCTTGATGCCTTACTAGATTCTTCCCAGACTTTTGCTAGTACTTGAAGACTCATGACCCAAGGAAATCCTGAAGTTGTCAAGTTTGATGCATTATGCACATTGCTGTTGCAAGAGTCACTTTCCAGAAAAAACTGGACTAGGCAATGTGCAGTTGAACAGGCTTTTATTGCTTCTCAAAGAAAGAGTGGTAATAGCAATGAGCCACTTCTTATGGTTCTGCTGCGAGTGGCAAAAATTATGTTCCTAATGCTTTTGCTGACAACAATTCGTCTCGAAATTTTGGTGATAAAGGAAAAAATAAGATGCGTTGCCATTATTGTAAAGCAAATGATCACTTGATCAAGTAGTGTCCTAAGTTGAAGGCCAAAGAGGCTAAGAAGAAAGAGGGTGGTTCCACTGCAAATGCTGGTTCCACTACAAATGTAGAATGGGCTTTTAGCGCAAAGTGCACTTACAATCCTGTTGTCCATGATGCATGCTTGTGAGTTGCTGCAGATTCACATGTGTGGTATTTCGACAATGGTGCTACAAAGCACATTACCTCACATCGTGAATTGTTCACCTCTCTCGAGTCTGTCCCTCATGGAAATTTAGTCACTTGTGCCAACAATGCCTCTTATCCAGTTCGGGGAGTTGGAAAGATTGTGCTTATTGCTGCAAATGGCAGTTCTTTTACACTTGTTTATGCACTTTATGTACCTGGGATCAAGAAGGATCTTTTGTTTGTATCTGCACTTGCTAGACTTGGACTTGTAATCAAATTTGTGGATGACAGATGTACAGTTCATGATCACAGTTTTGGTGATGAAATTGTTGCATCTGGGCTTTTGTGTCGTGGGCTATATAAGCTCACTTTGTATGACAAGTGTGGACAAATTTTTGCAAATGCATTTGTTGATTCAAGGGCTATTTAAAGATGCAAAACTTTGGCATGCGCGTTTTGGTCATCTGAATTTTGCCAGTTTGCTGCATTTGCAGAAATCTGATATGGTTGCTTCTTTGCCGCCTCTTGAAGCACCTGCCTAACATGTTTGTGAAGGCTGTATTTTGGGTAAGATGCAACGTTCAAAGTTTCCAAAGGATGGTTCAGTTAGGGCCACATGCAGGTTGCAGCTTGTGCATAGTGATGTTTGCGGGCCCATGCAAACTCCGTATTACCTTTACTTCGTAACTTTCATTGATAACTACTCCAGCCATGCATGGGTATTTCAGCTTAAAGCAAAGTTCAAAGTTTTTATGTGCTTCAAACAATTTTTGGCTATGGCTGAAAGTGTATCAAAATGTACTATGGGCACCCTCCTTCCGATCGAGGGGGGGAGTATATGTCTCATGAATTTAATGCATTTCTGGCTAGTCGTGGGATAAAACACCAATGTATAGTGACTTATACACCTCAGCAAAATTTGCTGAGAGGAAAAACATATCACTTGCGGAAATGGCACGATGTATGGTCAAAAGTCAAGCTTTGCCGCATTCTTTTTGGCTTGAGGCCATCATGTGTGCCACTAATGTACTAAATAGGTGTCCTATGAAATCATTGCAGTCTATTACTCCATATGAAGCATGGCATGATAAAAAGCCTTCTATTGAGCACATGCGTGTTTTTGGTTGTTTGGCATATGCTTTGGTGCCACAAACACAACGCCAAAAATTGGATGATAAGGCTGTCAAATGTAATTTTGTTGGTTATAGTGCTGAAAGGAAAGGTTACGGGTTGTATCATCCACAAACAAAGTGTATTCTCGTTTCACGGGATGTAGTGTTTGTGGAAGATTTTGTTCAACCCTTGCTGTCATGTACTAGAGACAGTAATGTAAGCTCAATGACATTTATGACACTTTGTTGCCTCTTTTCAATGGTGAAAGTTCGCATGTAAATTTGAATGAGGCAAATGTACAGCCTATGGGGTTTCAGAAAATGTTACAGATCAACCTATTAACTGATGCAGATGTACATGATGTACTTGATGAGGAAAGGGCTGAAAATGAGCAAGCTAGAGGTATGCCAAAATGGTTGGTGCATACATTGCGTGACAGTAAATTGGATGCACCTTTGTCTAGCCATATTCGTTCAGGCTCTCGCCATGCATCTTATGCATCGGATTGTTATGCTTTGGCTCTGTCTAGCTTACATGATGTTGAGGAACCTCTATCTTTTGATGAAGCAGAAAATTCAAAAAATTGGATGGCTGCCATGCAATCAGAATATGATGCATTTATAGAAAATAACATATGGACTTTATGTGATTTGCCTCCTTGCAAAAAGGCCATTGGTACGAAGTGGGTTTACAAGTTGAAACGCAAGCCGAATGGTGAGATGGATCGCCATAAGGCTCGACTTGTTGCAAAGGGTTATGCACAACAAAAAGGCATAGATTATGAAGAGAATTTTGCTCCCACTTGTTGTATGACTACTGTGCGTTTTCTATGTGCATTGGCTGCTCATTTTGGTTGGGATGTACATCAATCAGACATTGTTACCGCTTTCTTGAATGGTGACATATTTGAGGAAGTTTATGTAACACAGCCTCGCCGTTTTGTCAAGAAAGGACAAGAGGACAAAGTGTGCAGATGTAAGAAGGCTTTGTATGGGTTGAAGCAATCTCCTTGTGCTTGATATGAGAAAGCTGACACTCATTTGGTCAAACAAGGCTTTCGTAACAGTCCAACAGAAAGCACATTGTATGTAAAGCGTGAGGGTGATGTACTTCTCTTTGTGGTTCTTTATGTAGATGATTTGTTGATCATTGGACCAAATGAGAGACATATTGCTAAATTAAAGGCTGATTTGAATGCTACTTTGAAGATGAAAGATTTGGGACTGTTGCATCATTACTTGGGTATACAGTTTAAGCAGTGTGATGGTGGTATAGCCTTGTGTCAGAAAAGTTACATAGAGACATTGCTATGTAAGTTTGGACTTGAGGATTGCAAACCTATTGCCACTCCTATGGAAACAGGTTTGAAGTTGAGTCTACATGATGATGGTGATCCTGTTGATATCACTCTTTACCAAACTGCTATTGGATGCCTCATTTATGTATGCAACACGAGGCCAGATATTTAGTTTGCAGTCTCACAGGTCAACAGATTTATGCATAGCCCAAAGTCTAAGAATTGGTAGGCTGTCAAGAGGATTTTTTGCTACCTTATTGGCACTTTACATCTTGGCTTGTTTTATCCCAAGGGGAGATCATTGCCACCAGAATTTCATGCTTTTTGGACTCAGATTCGGCTGGTTGTTTTGACACATGAGTGTCCACAAGTGGTCTTTGTTTCATGCTTGGCAGTTCATGTATATCATGGTTGAGCAAGAAGCAACCTACTGTGGCCACTTCGAGTTGTGAGCTACGGTTGTGAGCTACAAGGCAGTCTTCACAGCTACGGTTGAGTGTGTATGGCTCAGACGCCTTTTGGCTGATTTGGGTGTTGGACAGGACATTGCCAACACTATCTACACTAACGGTCAGAGCGCATTGGCAGTTGCAAGGAACCCAGTTTTTCATGCTCGCACAAAGCACATTGAGGTGCATTACCACTATGTTAGGGAGAGGCTCTCAACAAGATAGGTTAGCTTGGCTTACGTGCCAACACAGGACAACCTTGCAGATTTTTTCACAAAGGCATTGTCTCGTGAGAAGCTCGAACCTTTCCGCAAAGCTTTGGGCTTACTCCCCTTTGTGGATTGATCATGTCCTCAAGGCATGGCACTTCCCTTTACGCATGTGCCAGCTCTCGTTCACCGCATCACTCCAGGGGGGCTTTGTTACCATATACATGTGGTAGTGATGTGTGCGAACACACGAGGACCACCAGGGCATTTTTTCCCTCTTTAGGAGGTTTTTCCCCCCGTTCATTGTATATACGCCCATCACTCTAGGGCTATCTATTGTGTGCCTTGAGCTTCCTTCATCTTCTCCAAGCTATGTGTGTTTCTCTTCAACCCTAATTCCAACAAAAATCAGCCCCCTCTCTCTCTTGGTCGACCCCTCTTGCAATTTACTCATGTTGGCACCCCATTGAACCCTGCAAAGCTTAGCCAATCATAATTGAGAAGCATAAGTGTAGCCTTGTGACGTGTGTCCCCCTTTTTCATTTTGTGAGAAATTTAGGTAATTAAATAATGCAATTAAACTCTCATTGGACCCCTTAATTTTCTGGCCAATAGGAATCGGGCAAGCCATGCTACAGACGGAAATATGGCTGTCTTGCAAAATACCTAAGATAACACAATATCTAGCATAAACTGACAAATCTGCATACCTGGAAATTCCCATAGCACATAACCCACGACGTATGCGAACAGAGAGAGACTGAGAGCAAGATAGAGAAAAAGAGCACGTGTAGGCGCACCTCCTAGAGTGGAGTGCTACGCCAGCACGGCGAGAGAGAGAAGATAGGAGAGGAGAGAAGAATACACAGACACTAGGTGCAATCTCCCCCCGTGCAAGAGTGAGCGTTTCCCTCTTGCACGTATTTATTTATAGATTTCTTGAATGCCCAAAAATGAGTACAAACTGGCTGGCCGGGCATAATTGGCCAAAGCTCATATAGAGCACTTGAATAATAAAATATACATAAAATGTAATATCCTTCTGCATAATCCATTATTATCTGTTGATGCTTTTGCCACATGTTAGTTGCAATAGATAATAAAATATCAATTCTATAACATACTTCTCCGTTGGAAAGCACTGCAGCATGATTTTGTAATAGGTGTTGCTTAAATCGGTGAATCTACACCAATAAGACGTGCTGCCTAAATCGGTGAATCTGCACTAATACTGCCTAAACCGACGAATCTGTATTTGGTGGTTAAAAATTGTGAATCTACACTTTGTTGGTGTGTTGCCTAAATCGGCGAATCTACACTAGGATGAGCATTGACACACTGCCTAAATCGGCGAATCTGTGTGCTTGTGACCAATGGACTAGACAAGACATAAAGAAGAAAAATATTAACTATTTGTGTGACACCACTTTGGAGTATATCAAAGTACTTACAAATTGTTGTTCAGTATTCGAAAGTACCTTAGCTCACTGGAGTAGCTGCATAGCTTATTGATAACCAAACAAAGCATCTCAAAAAAATTTCCTTTCAATATAATTAGAAGCCATGACCTTAACAATCACTACAAGAGGCTATTCATATTAGGGACGCTCACACAGCGACACTCAAAAAAAAAATTCCCGGCGTCGCTATGAGCGTCGCAAATTTACAAGTAAATTTGCGACGCTCATAGCGACGCAGACTGGGCTAAAAAAATAAGAGAGAGCGCCCAAAAACTCAGATCTCAGATCTGAGTTTTTCGGCGCCCTCAAGCCTCCCTCTCTCTCTCTCTCTCTCTCTCTCTCTCTCTCTCTCTCTCTCTCTCTCTTTCTTCTCCACACACACACACACACACACACACACACACACGAGGAGAGGAAGGAGAGCCAGGTATGCTCCTTCCCTCTCCTCACTCTCATGTTCCCTTCCCCTCTTTCTCTCTCCCTCTCTCTCTCTCTCACACACACACATACACACACACATAGTGTTTTTGAGAGAGAGAGAGAGAGAGAGAGAGAGAGAGAGAGAGAGAGAGAGATAGTACAAACATAAACAAAAACGCACACACACATATATAAACAAAGAATGCACATACACATTGAGAGAGGAAAAGAGAGAGAGAGAGCATGCATAAACAAAAAACGCACACATTGAGAGAGGAAAAGAGAGAGAGAACATGCATAAACAAAAAACGCACACATTGAGAGAGGAAAAGAGAGAGAAAACATGCATAAACAAAAAAACGCACACACATTGAGAGAGAAAGAGAGAGAAACTAATTTAACGTCGTAGGAAACTAATTAAAATTAAAAGACCTAAAGATCTAGCCGACGAGGAGTTGAACTCAAGACCTATTATTCAAGAGGGAAATGGCATAACCAATCTATCATACTTGGCATGGGTGATAGAAGGTTATACCATTTATCTCTTTTTATTGGCACACACATCCACACACGCGCACACACACAAGAAGAAGAGAGTTATAACGTCGTAGGAAACTATCATAAAAGACGTTAAAGATTAGGTTAGATGTAGACTTACGTTAAATTAGATTTAGGTTTATTTAAGTTAAATTAGATTAGATTTAGGTTTATTTTTAATGAGATTTACGTTTATTTACGCTAGATTTAGATTTACGTTATATTAGATTAGATTTAGATCTCCATAGACTGCGATGCCTGCATGAAGCGGGTGAAGAAAGCCCTCAATGGAATATAGGGTATTGCTGCCTTCACTCATGGTGGGCTCCGTCGATCCAAAAGTACTGGTGAAATGTCTTCAGAAGATAGGGAAGAAGGTGGATCTTCAGGGCGGCAAGAGTCACTACATCCTCGACACAATGACCATCTAGACAGCCTCTAGTCATTCAATAGCAACTTCAAAGTTAATTACAAGAGCAAGAACGGTCTAAAGGGCCAATTGCTGTCGTCAGATGTGGATGGAGATGAGGCAGTGTCACCGCCGGAAGTTAACTCTCACATCTTTAGTGATGAGAATGCCAACTCTTGCCGAGTTATGTGAAAAATTATGTGTTAAATCAGTTTTAAGGTTCTTATAATCCCTGTTAGTTTAGTTCTTTGTTTTTAATATAACATAATTTACGTTAGATTTAGATTTATGTTATATTAGATTAGACTTAGGTTTATTTAGGTTTACCCACACACACACACACACACAAGAAGAAGAGAGTTTTAACGTCGTAGGAAACTATCCCAAAAGACGTTAAAGATTAGGTTAGATGTAGACTTACGTTAAATTAGATTTAGGTTTATTTTTAGTTAGATTTACGCTTATTTACGTTAGATCGAGTCCACGCAAGAATTACTTACGGTTTAGGGTTTAGAGTTAGACGAACAGTGAAAAGATCTACTGTGAAAAGATGTTAAGATGCTGTGAAGTGCTACAGCTAGAGAAGAGGCAAAGGGGTTTTGTCCACTACATGCAGTATCATGTAGACGTGGGTCTGTAGATTTATTGTACCCACAAATATAGGTATTGACCAATAAAGACGAGATTATAACCCGGTGGTTCTGATCTCCGTGCACCTCTAGACCGAGGTGTGCGGGGATTGGACATGACTAGAGAATGTGAGGTAAAGAGAGAGAGAGAGAGAGATAAGACGAAGAATGCCAATAGAATATTAAATTTGTTGTCCAGGTTATAAGATTTTTATCCTCATTATGAGTAGTGACGAGGATGTGGGACCGTCCAACCGAAACACCTATCTCTCAACGAGGGTCTTATGTCCTTGTAATCAATGCAAGCATGTTGTGCGACGGACAAGATGTGTTTCTTTGCAGCACGTTCACGAATTTGGCGAGTTCGATCCATCTATTATAGATCGAGTTGTTGCCAATTATAACTCGTCGGACTCTGACGCTGACCAACAAGCAGCAATCTTGCAACCCAATAGACGTGTTCGTAGGCGCTTTGGTCAAGCAGCATATGTGAGGCCACAAGATGTAGCCTCTGACAGCTCGGGGGATGATCATGCAGAGCACATTCCCAACGAGGCAATGTTTGAGCCCGAGATTGATGAAATGATCGAGACGATCATGGATTCAGAAAGGCTTATCTATGATGATATGAAAAGTGAAGCCGATACGCCATTGTATAATGGAGCACGTATGTCTAGATTGAAAGCACTCCTGGTTCTTCTCAACATGCAGGAAAAGTTTGGATGGAGTGACACTAGCGTCACAGCGCTTTTCAGGTAATCTATTACAATTAGTTTACTTTAATAAAACTCTAAATGTATAATGATCTGATAGATTTTTACACGACTGTATCGTATTTTTATGTTGTGTAGATTGCTTAAAGAGCACATACTACCAGCTGACAATGTGATGCCAGATTCCCGAGATGAAGCAAGAAAGATTTTGCGAAACTCGGGGATGGATTACAATTCTATCCACGCTTGTCCTAATGACTGCATTCTTTTCAGAGGGGAATACATAGATATGGAGAAGTGTCCGAAATGTGATTCCGAAAGATATCGAGTAGATCTCCACGGGACAAAAATTCCACAAAAGGTTTTGCGACATTTTCCTCTGCTTCCTCGCATCAAGCATTTCTTCGAATGTAAGTCCATGGCCACCCTAGCATCATGGCATGAGGAGAATAAATCTTTGGATGGTGTGTTACAAATTCCTGCAGATTGCACAGCCTGGAAACATATAGATGGAACATGGTCGGATTTTGCCAGGGAAGCTCGAAATTTGCGCTTAGGCCTGGCTATGGATGGCGTAAATCCATTTGGTCAAAGATCAACATCTTACAGTGTATGGCCCGTTGTCATCGTCAACTACAACATTCCCCCGTGGTTGACTACGAAGAAGGGGCACCTATGGCTAAGCTTGATTGTGCCAGGGCGATATAAAGTGGGGAATATGGATGTGTATCTTCGTCCACTATTGGAAGAGCTACAACAATTGTGGATTGTCATAGAGGTGGTGGATATGAGCCGACACACAGGACGACGGAATGCTTTGATCAGAGGCATTCTAATGTGGACCATGCATGACTATCCCGGGCTAACAGAATGCTCAGGTGATCTATTGACACTCCTCACTCAGACACTGTAAATCTTGTTTTTTCCCATAGTTGATCTATTATCATGTGTATACATGCAGGGCTTCAAACAAGCGGATACAGAGCATGTGTCACATGTGGACCTAGACTGAATGCACGTAGGGCGCCCTCACTGAAGAAGCAAATCTACGAAGGTCATCAAGCGTATCTTCCAGAGAATCATGTGTTACGCGATGGCTTTTTGGGAAGAGAGCCACCAAGGATGTCTGCACAAGCATGGTTAGAGCAGAAGGAGATGTGCGATGACGGATTGCCTCCAGGGATGAAGAGACTATCTCTATGGTACGAGTTACCATACTGGCCCCGACTCATGATCAATCACTTGCTCGATCCAATGCACATATTCAAGAATGTGGGTAATCTACTATGGGACCATCTGACCGGCAAGAAAGATACTTTGGGAGCCAGAGTTGACCTTAGAAATGTGGATCGTATGGAGCAATATTGGCCGCAAACAGCGTCTGATGGATCGATAAAACTCCCTAAAGCACCATGGATTTTCACAGGAGCCCAAGAACGCAAAGTAAAAGAGACCATTCGATCTTTGCGGACCCCCACTGGCGTAATGCACTCGCTCCGAACGTGTTTTACTAAAGAAGGAAAGCTTACCGGTTTGAAGTCACACGATTGGCATAAAATGTGTCAGGTACGTTCATAGTGGACTTTAATATCATTGCATAAAATGTGGACTTTAATATCATTGCTGCACATACTTTACAGTTTATTTTACCGGTTGCCATTGAGGGATGTTTGTCTCTCGACATCCGTAACACAATCTACAAACTTGCAAAGCTGGTGCAATGGATCTCACAAAAAGAGATCAACGTAGACTCCATACCATTCGCCAAACTAAATGCTGCGGAGCTTGTGTGCATGTTTGAGAAACATCTACCATGCTAACCATTCAGGTGCATCTTCTTGTTCACATAGTTGATGAGGTGGAAATAGCTGGCACAGTTCATTCCAGATGGATGTTCTTCTTAGAACGTTTCATGAAAACGCTTAAGGGATATGTGCGTCAAAAGGCATGTCCGGAGGGTAGCATGGCAGAAGGTTGGTTGGTATCAGAGTCCCTAGTGTACATTGGAGAGTGGCTAGACGGATTTGATAAAGCCTGGGACACGCTATGGCGAACCATAGATGATGAGCGCATATCTAGGATTGTCATGTGCAATCTCGGTGTTGAGAAGAAGATGACGGAAGATCTAGAGGCTAAAATCAACCGATTTTGCATGCTTCACAATCCAGTGATGCAAAAGTGGATTTCACAATATGAGGATGCAAAGCAAGAGCGACAAAGGGCACGAATCGAGTCGAGACGGGGAAGATGACCACCGATGCACTATCCGACGGTTTTGGAGAGCCTACCAACCTTCATGAGCTTAAGATGGTTGCACAACCAATTGAAAAGCGCACAACAATGCGGTGACGAAGTGACTGAGGAAGAGTGGGAGTACTCTCGGGGTTGCGCGACCAAGGTAAGTTTGCAATGTACGACTAGCTAGTGACTTTATTTCTAAACGTTTGAACGGCCACTCATAATCTTTGTTTGTTGTAGTATAAGTCATACACAGCAGCATGGTGTAAAGGTCGACATTTTAGGGTGGAACGAATCGACAAAAAGCGTTTTACTCAAGATTGTAGAATCATGGCAAAATTTGAACAGTCTAGTCGACGACGTTCCTCTGATGCAGATCTTGTGGTGGCGGAACTCACTTACTTCGGCACGCTGCAAGAGATTTTGAGGATCGATTACAGAGGATTTTTTGTCAACTTGTTCGACGTGCAATGGTTCAAGATAATCATGGAGGGTCGCAACGCTACTGTGCGTAGAGGAGAGTGTGGTTTTCTTGAGGTGGATTCTACTAAGAAATGGACTGACCTAAGAGACACTTTCGTACTACCCGAGCATTGTGAACAAGTAAGTATGTAAATAGTTAACATCCCCCTTTTACAAGTTATGTGCTTGAAAGATCTCATGTAAGTTATGTGGCTCTGGCAGGTAATATGTCATCCTACAAAGTCTACATCAAACTAGTGGTACGTCATAGAGGTAGCCCCTCGTAGTGCAAGGACGTATGAAGGCTACCATGTGCCAATCACAACGGCATCAATGGAGGAGATCAGAGAAGATGCTCAATCAGAAGCCGCTGCGGTGGTGCCAAACGAGCATCAAGATGCTACTACTCTATATGGGGTGCATGCAGAGGAGCTACAAAAAAATGAAACAGAGGATATGTGTTTAAATGGAGAGCTCTATATAGATATAGGAAGTTATATATGCTGAGTTATGCAAGGATGAGAGAGAGATCTCTTAAAGCCACAAATATTGTATTTGAACAATTTTGCTCCATGTTGTAAAAGCTCTGGCTCTCTAAGTACCTTCCATGGTGTATAACGCTCTTTTCTACTCGCGCTCACATCTTTTGATTGAAAATTCTGAGTTTTCAACTTGCCTCTTCTATCACTCAATTCATTGCGTCATTGTATTTATATGCGTCATTACGTCATTGTATTTAATGGTCTTTGCGTCATTGTCTACTCTATTCATTCAATATTAAGTTTAAATATTCGTGTGTTTAATGCAGGTATGGATGATGAGGAGTTTCTTTCTTCTTTGTCACCGCAGCAGAGACAGTGGTACGTGGAGCGTCATCGCTCTGGCGCATCATCGCGCGTTCCTACTCCATCCGCATCTCCCTCTCTTTCGGAGCATTCGGCGCGCTCCGAAGCTTCAGCGTCGACGAGACGAGCTTCACACTCGTCTAGACACCGGCGCTCTAGTGGTGGCGGTGGCGGTTGTTGTGGGGATTCCGCCACCGATGCCTCCACACCGCCTCGTGTTCGACGAGGCTCTTTACCCTCCCCTTCTTTGCCCGCCCCCACACCAGCCACATCATCGCCATCTACGCCAGGTTTTGCACGGCTGACTGTTCCTAGCAGCTACACACCTCTACCTACTCCGCTAGGAGCCACCCCACTCGACACTCCTCGCTTCGGGGCCCAGACGCCGATGGAGACACCTGACGTCCGTACCCCCATCGACACGCCGCTAGAGACCCCTGCCGGGACACCCAGGTTCACGCGTCACCGGCCAAAGGGCTTGCCTTACTCCGTCGACTTTAGCGGCGGCATCATCATGGATGATGACGGCAAGAAGGTGATCTCGTGCATGCGTGGTCTTTTCTCTCAGCTGTTTAGACACTACATACTAAACAAATGGAGTGAAGTACCAAGTGATTTAAAAAACAGAGTCATCAGCATACTTCATGATGAGTTTCCCGTTCCAACACGGGATCAGCCCTTCAATGAAGACCTGATGAAGATTCGAATGCGCGAATACTGCAAACACAAGCATTCCGAAGTGCAAAAAGCAATCAAGCATGGGTGGAACAGGCCAGATTGGCTGGCCAAAGAAGATTGGAAGAATGCGAAGAAAGCAGCGTGCGAGAATCCCGACAAGTGGAAGCAACAAAAGGATGCAGCCAGAGCGCGAGTAGAGGCAGGGAGCTCGCACCACTTGGGGAGCGGTGGATGGGCATCATTTGAGGCCGATTTTGTAAGTGTTTTCGCATTGCTCTTTATGTTCGATAGTTTAGGGTTTATGAGTTTTTTAATTCTAACATAATGAATTCTTTGTATGTTTTGACAGTGGTCGATGACAGGACGTGATCCCACACCGTACGAGCGCAAGTACGCAGGCAGGAAGGGCTTAAACGCCCTGATGGACATTCTCAGTTCTCGCGATGGCATGGTTAGTATTAGGGTTTACTCTTTTCTATTTTTTGTATTGTTTTATAAATGTCGTTATATGTTTATACTTACTGAAAGCTGTCTTATTGTCTTTTTTGGCAGAATCCGACAGATACGCCGCTTGGACGCGATGAGACGTCTGACTAGACGACGTCAGTTTAGCCGTAGCTAGATAGCATTAGTTTAGGGTTTCTCATAGCTTATGTATCATGAGACGGATTTTATACGTCTTTTTGAACCATGTATATTATTACATTTGTCACCGCAGTTCATTTTGCCAATCAATTCTTTATGCCTATGATGTTGTACAATTGTCATTATTACATTTGCCAATCAATTCATTTTGCCTATGATGTGTACAATTGCCAATTTTACGCTTGTCAATTTTGCAAACAATGCGTCTTGTGGGTGACTATTTTGGGTCTATTATCTACCCTTGCACCTTTTTTAAAAAGTGAATCAAGTACAATATGGTTGATGGGTGGCAGGGCATTCAATGCCCTGTCACCAAAAAAAAATTCTCTCGGGCGTTGCTATAACCGTCGCTATTTATGGCTCTGTAGCGTCGCTATGAGCGTCGCTATAGACTTCTGTGTAAACGTCGCTATAACCGTCGCTATGACCGTCGCTATATAGCGATGCATATAGCGATGCTCTCGTAGCGACGCTATTAGCGACGTTTTTAGCGACGCCGGGGGTTATAAAAACCCAGTGTATTTCCGTCGCTAACAGCGTCACAAGAGCACACAACCTCTTGTAGTGAATGTTTGAGTATTCAGCTTAGAAGACAATACATAGAAATGAAATATGAAAAGGGGAGGGGGGTATTTGATGTACATACCTGAAGGATATTCTGTATCTGAAAATGTACGTACCTATGTGTGTGCGTGCATAGAGAGCTATGATTGAAAGAATGACAATTCGGATTAGCGGGTCGCACAAAAATAGAATGCTCGTACAAGCTGGAGAGGGTTGTAACTGAGTTGTTCTCTTACTGAATGGGAGCAATAGACACATCTAGAGTTGTAGACAAGAGAGTTGGCATACTTAACAAATGCAGTGTTAAGTAAGAGATTGGGTTAGATAGTGGATCAGTACACAAAGAATGCCAGCCGAGAATCTTTAAGAATAGTGTTAGTGGAATATCACCTGAATGTGATAAGTAATACTGTAAAAATAAAAGAAGGGGATTTACGGTGTGAGTGGTGAGCTTCATGACAAAGTGTCATACTTATTAGTGAAATATACATACTTAGGATGTTTAACAAACCTAGAAAAATAGAGATTGTTTGAGCGGCAGCCAGTGGAGATAGACTATTAAGTAAGTAGGTTATAGGAAAGTCTTATGAGTGATGAGAACATGCTCAAAGAAAATGGGAAGAATCCTCTAATAAGTGAAGTGCGCAAAGAGAGAAGTAGAGAAATGCGATGAGAAAGAAAACAATTAATACAAAACCCATACCGTGAAGCTCTTTCGATTCTTACATTGTTTGAGTCAGGTTTTCTTGCAATGTATTTTTCAACATTTGAGACCAATTTCTGTGTGATAGAAGCAAAGATTTACCTGTGATATGAGCTGATAATGTGAAAACAAAAATTGTATAGAATAATTTAAACCAGGATGAGTAGTGGATATTAGACAGATATCTTCATTATGGTGGTGTATGTAGAGAACAATGAGGGCCATTTCTAAATATTTTGATATACCTACACAATCGTCGATAAGGGTGTTTCAGCACATGTTGTGTGTTACTATATAAACAAATTATGTTTATTGGTTGTAGGTGGGTGTCATATCAAATGCGTCGGGCTTCTACTTGTGTGGGCTATGCACATTGGGTGCTACAAAATGATAATCCTGAGTGGGATTTCATTACAAAGACGATTTAGATCGTCTTAGTGCAATTATCTAATCCGATGCCTAGGTATTAAAGAAAATGAAGTAAGGTGAAAGACTAAAACAAAAAGTCTACGAATATCAAACTAAAATCATCGTCGTCGTCATCGGCAAGTCCCGTGGATGCCCGACATTGGGTGTCGTCTCAAAAAGTATCGTATCAATGTAGCAGAAAGGCGAGAAATGAAATGAAATGAAATAAAATGTTACATTAAACGCCTTTGAAGGTCAGAATTACATTTTGAGTCGAAACTGATACAGTCAGTGTGAATCTAATCCAATGTTTGGGTACTAAAATAAAATGAAGTAAAGTGAAAGACTAAGCTTAAAACCCTAAAGGCGTAAGACTAAAATCATCATCATTATCGTCGATTCTCGTGGATGCCTGCTGGGCAACAGACGAAAACATGGTTGCCCTACAAAATACCCAAGATAACACAAAATCTAGCATAAACTGGCAAATCCGCATGCATGGCAATTCCCATAGTACATAACCCGCGACGTATACGAACAGAGAGAGACTGAGAGCAAGACAGAGCAAAAGAGCACGTGTAGGAATGTCATAATAATCAATATCTAATTCTCCTAAATGATTTTCTCATATTAAACTGATCATTTAATGTGGGGAAGTGCCAAGGAGAAAAAGCTAGAATATTGGTTAAGCTAGCAGACCAGGCCACAGTAGGGATCCAAAGGAGGGAAAATAGGGATCCAAAGGGGGGGCCATCTGCAAAAGAGCCATGTGAAACAATGGGCCAAAAAGACCCTAAGGTTCAGCCCATTAAGACTTCCAAAATGCTAAGGTTCCAAAATTCAAAGGTTGTGTCCAAAGGTCAACCCTAGGGAAAATTGGATGCTTAGTGTGTGCCCTAAAAGTCTTTGCACATCCCTACATGGGAGGGGGCGAGCCCCAAAGGTAGGAGATGAGAGAGAAAGCCACACACACACACACAGGCTCCCTTTACACAAAGGGAATGAGGGACACATGTCAGCTCCCTAGGCCAGATGCCCACAAGGTGTGCCCAATTCCTATTGGAAGACCCTTGAAGTGGACCAATGAGAATTAAGCTAGAGTAAATCTAGTTTAATTAATTTAAAAACATTTAATAAAAGAAACCAATGAGAATTAAGTCTCCTAGAAGACTATTGGGCAGTCTCCCAAGGGGTCCAATGAGCATTCAGGAGCCCCATGGCTTGCCTGATTCCTATTGGCCAGGAGGCAAAGGGGTCCAATGAGAGTTTAGTTTAATTATTTAATTACCTGAAGCTCTCACAAAAGGGGAAAGGGGGACACATGTCAGAAGGCTATCACTTATGCTGCTTAATTCCTATTGGCTTGACCTGGGGAGGTCCAATGAGGCAAAAGCCAGACCTATTTAGCAGCTAGGGCTCGCCCAAGAGAGAGGGGGGGCTGATTTTTGCTTGGCATTGACACACACACACTCACACTTGACCATGTGTGAAGGAAGAATACTCTATCTCCTCCCAAGCTTTAATGGAGAGCTCATCACCTACTCCAAGCTTGTGAGATAGAAGCCTACATCAGCACTCTCTTGGCATGTGGATGCAAATCCAACCAAGAGCCAAGCTTCAATGCATGCTCATCTTCTCTACCAAGCTAATTACTAAGCTAAGCTATGCTAATATGAGTGATTATGTGAGGAGATGTACATCTTTCTCGTAAGATACTTCTTTTTCCTCTCAATCTACTCTCATACCCTGCTAGCTCTCACCATCTTCGAAGGTGTGTGAGGTCTTGGGTCTGAGAACGGGGATAATTCAAGTTGTGTTTGATTAAGTGTTTTGCTTGGTGTATGAAGCTTCCATCTTCATTGCACTAGCTAGTCTTGAAGGAACACAAAGAATTGTATTGTACAATGTCTCTCTTGATGGGAGAAACCATAATACAAAGCCTTTTGGAGGGGGGACCGGCTCCATGCAAATCCGGTCCTCAACTGTTGTCAATAGCTTAATATCTCTCTCTTTTGAAAGTATTGTCGATGCTATCTAACTAGGTGTTATGCTTTTTGTTGCTCTCTCCACCCAAGCACTCTTGTAATTCTCATTAGGAATCTATTCTAATGAAATGCCCACTATGTTCATGCTAATTTCCGCTACACATAAGATTTTAGGCCATTAAATGTTACATTGGTATCAGAGCTCAAGGTTTCTCTTTTCTTGCTCAAGAAGGGAGGTCCTCAAGCTAGCTACAAATGGTTGGTATTATTAATTGCCTGTGAGTAAGTAGAATAGGGATTTTTCAGCCTTGCAGTGCGCCTGCCTTTGTGCAGTTAACGGGGCATCACCGTCGAGAGCTATGGTCTTAATAGTGGAGTCCTACGGGGCTTGCCTATGGCTTAACCACTATTGAGCTATTAGAAGCTTGACAGGAGCCGGTGCTGTCTTGGTGTCGAAAGACCCTCTCTTCTATTCCTTGCAATTAATGGTATTCGAGCCGCGGGTACAATAGCTTGAGTGCTTTTTCTAAAGGGGTAAAGAGGAGTAGCAACTAGGGCTTGAAGTGCCAAAGTACACCTAAAAAGTTTACACCTAAAAGTTGTTAGAATGGCTGACAATAGTAAAGAGAGTGAAATTAATGTTGATAACTTTGATTTTGCTCATGAGCAAGCTACTAATGATGCTTCAATGCTTGTTAACTATCTTGTTTCTAGGCTTCAACAAGCCATGGGCAATCCATCTCTCCAAAGTGAAGTGCAACGGCAGCTCCGTGCTCACGGGATTCTCCAAGCTCATCACCATGACGAGAGAACACCTAGGAAGCCTCCTTGTGAGACTACCAAAAGAGGTCTCTCTCCGATTCGGGAAGAAGAAGAGAATCCATATGAAGGGCTCAAGAACTTACTTCTTGACGATGCATCTCCTTCCCAAAGGAGAACTCAAGAGCCTCCACCGAAGGAACGAGAAAGAAGCGAGTCTCCCGCCACCTCGGCGGAGATGGCTCCACGAAGACATCGGGCTAAACGCTCTCCATCACCACCAAAGCGGAGAAGACCATCACACTCTTCTCCACGCCATAATTCAAAGAGGGATGATAAAAAGCAAGAGAAGAAAAAGGCGAGAAAGAGGACACCCTCTTCTCCATCTTCTTCATCCTCTTCCTCTTATGAAAGCTATCGTGAAGACGACAAAGATCAAGACAAGAAAAAGGTGAGAAAGAGGTCACCCTCTTCTCCACCTTCTTCAAATTCCTCATCTTCTGAAGAAAGTGATGGTGCAACTTTTGAACCATCGAAAAGAAGAGGCCATAGGAAATCCTATGCCGCATGGAAGAGGTCGTCCAAGCTGAAGAAATTCAAAGAGGGAGGGAAGAGCATCTCTTTCCTTACCTATGATGGCACCTTCGGTGCTACAGACAAAGTTTTGGCCTTTATCCAACAATTCGATGCGGCGTTTGGAGATGAGGGCTTCACGGAGTCCTCTAAGCTACGCCATGTAGCTATGCACTTTCAAAAGTCCGCCAGACAATGGTGGTCTAGCCTACGAGCCAACAGTGAAGCTCCATGAACATGGAAGGCTTTAAGAGCTTCCATTATGAAGCAGTTTTTGGCCACCGATGCCAAAGACAAAGTACTCACCGAATGGCGAAGCTTAAAGCTCTCTCCCAATGAATCCATCCACAAATATGTAGACAAGTTTTGGGACCTACAACTCAAAGCTACTGTCTTCAAAAAGTTGGATTTTGGAGAGCAAAAGCAACAATTTTGTGCGGGCTTAACCGAAGAAATGGCGGAGTATGTCAACTCCCAAAGGCCACGTACCATATCGGCGGTAATACACCATACTATGGTGGCCTCGCGAATCAATTTCCAAACGGGGGGTAAAAGAAATAATAAGCCCCCGGAAAACAAGGGTTCCAATGAGCCTAAGGGGAAGGACAATGTCCAAAAGTCTCCTAAGGGCAATTCCAACAAAGCTAAAGAGAAGGGAGTTTACAAAGGAAAGAATAAACTCTCTCCTAAAGAGCTTGAGCGTTATCGTAAAGATAACCGGTGTTTCAAGTGCGGCGAACAAGGGCATGCGTACCGCGCTTGTCCCCAAAAGAACAACCGCCAAGATCCTCCTAGAGCTTCTTTGGTTGAAATCCAAGAGGAGGAGATTCATCAAACTCACCACAAAGGATCTCCTCTATGCCATGCTTGGGGAAAGGTAAGAGAACATGATGCTTTTATTCTCTTTGACCCTGGTTCTACTCACAATTTCATATCTATGGAGTTAGCCACCAAGCTAGGCATACAATCCTACGAGATGGGAGATATCCTACCCACAGACAGTGCCTTCAAGGGGCAAGAAGCTTCAGTCACTCCCTTAATCGGGAAATTGAGGCTTCATGTCCAAGGCTATGTGGACAAAGAGGACTTCTTTATCTCTCCTCTCAAGCATGAGGATGTAATCCTAGGGGCACCATGGTTTGACCGCCTGGCTGCCCATGTTAAATTTCCTGAAAGGAGAATCTCCTTTAAGTTCAGGGAAAAGGACATGTATATAGATGCTAAGGAGATGGGTAACACCATCCCCATTGTACATACACCAGCTTTCAACAAGTCAATAAAGAGCTCTATTTCCGTGTACATGATTTTTGTTAAAGATTCTCAAAATGAACCTAATGCTTTAGCAAAAGAAAATAAAAGCAACCAAAAGGAATTAGAGTTATCCAATTTTCTCAAGGGGTTTCAAGATGTCTTTATTGACGACATCCCTTGTGAGCTACCTCCTAAACGAGGTAATGACGACCATGCAATTGAACTTCTTCCAGGAAGTTCACCGCCTAACAAACCTCCTTATAGAGTTTCTCAAGCTCAACAAGAGGAGATTATGCGGCAAGTGCATGCGTTAGTTGAGAAGGGCATGGCTAGGCCTAGCTCATCTCCATTTTGCTCACCTGTGCTATTAGTGCAAAAGAAAGACGGCACATATCGTATGTGTGTCGACTATAGAGCACTAAATAGGATCACTATCAAGAATAGGTTTCCCGTTCCACGGGTAGAAGACCTATTTGATAAGCTACAAGGATCGACCTACTTCAGTAGGATTGACCTAAAAAGTGGCTATCATCAGATAAGGATAGTTGATCAAGACATTGTAAAGACCGCATTTCGTACTACATTTGGTCTTTACGAATACATTGTCATGCCTTTTGGCTTGACTAATGCACCAGCCACATTCAACCGCTTGATGGAGAAGCTGTTCAGGCCTCATCGAACCTTCACTGGAGTGTTCTTTGATGATATTATCATCTACTCTAATTCATTGGAGGAACACAAGCAACACCTCCAGGTAATATTTCAAGTTTTAAGAGAGAATAAACTTTATGTTAATCGAAAGAAAAGTGAATTTTTCTTGCAAGAGATTCAATATTTAGGTCACATTATCTCTCAAGATGGAATCGAAATGGATCCATCTAAGTTAGAGGTAATAAAAGGATGGCCTAAACCAAGGAATCTTCATGAACTAAGAAGCTTTATAGGTATGTGTGCATACTATAGACGCTTCATAGAAAAGTTCTCACAAATTGCGGGACCATTACATGACCTAACAAAAAAAAAATGTTAGGTATACGTGGTCTGCTAAGGAGAACAATGCTTTCGAAAAGCTTAAAGAAAAGCTTATCTCTCAACCTGTGCTTACACTACCGAATCTCTCAAAACCATTTGAGGTCCAATGTGATGCTTGTGGTGATTGCCTTGGGGCTGTTTTGCTCCAAGAAGGGCACGCCATAGGCTATGAGAGTCGAAAGCTTGACCCTGTTGAGCAAGCTCTAGGCATATACGAAAAAGAACTCCTTGCAGTTCTACATGCCTTAGACTCATGGAAGCACTATTTATTGGGGACTCCTTTCATTCTGCGAACGGATCACCAAAGTCTTAAGTACTTCATGACGCAGACCAAGCTCTCCGACAAACAAATGAGGTGGGAAAATTTCCTTTCGCAATTTCATTTTCATATTGCTCACATTGCTGGCAAGCATAATCAAGTAGCCGATGCACTCTCAAGACGACCGAGAGTGAATGCGGTTTCCATAGCAACTCACAATGATCTATCTTCAATGATAGATGAGTATGCTATTGATCCCGATTTTAGAGATGTGATTTCAGCCCTTGCATTAGGGAAGAAAGAAGAACCATTTACTTTACAAGATGGTTATCTTCTCTATGGCAATAGACTATGCGTTACTAACTCACTACGTGAGAAAGTAATGTATGAATCTCATGCTCCCCCATATGCGGGGCATAGAGGGATTCAGTCTACCCTAAAGGGAATTGAAACATATTTCTATTGGCCTACCATGAGAGTAAACATACACGAGTATGTTTCCAAATGTGTGGTATGTCAAAAGACAAAATTTGATAGAGGGAAGCAACTTGGATTGCTTCAACCCTTGCCAATCCCTAATTCACCTTGGGAGAGCATATCCATGGATTTTATCTTTGGATTGCCTAAGTCTATCCATGGGAATACGGGAATATGGACAATAGTAGACAGGTTCAGTAAACAAGCTCATTTTATACCTGTCAAAAAGACTATCAAAGCCCATCAAATGGCAACCCTCTTCATTTCACAAATTTTCAAGTACCATGGCTTGCCAATGTCCATAGTGTCGGATAGAGATCCTAGAATGACCAGTAATTTCTGGAAGGGTCTCTTTGAGAATTTAGGAACAAGGCTAAACTTCTCTTCGGCCTATCATCCACAAACTGATGGCCAAAGTGAAATAGCTAACCTAACCATTCTTGATCTACTAAAAGCCTATGTAAGGAAGAGATCAAAGATCCCAATGGGAGAAGTACTTACCTTTAGTAGAGTATGCTTACAATAACACTGTACATACTTCCACAGGAAAAGCACCTTTCGAGGTAATTGAGGGAAGATCAAAAAGTCCCTTGCTACTTAAGGTACATGGGAAGATCTTCGCTGCAGATGAGTATAGCCGAGACCTACAAGAATCTTTCCAAAAGATTAAGGATGCTATCTCTATCTCACAGCAAAGGCAAAAGGCTGCTGCTGACAAGCACAGAAGAGCCCAAGCCTTTAAAGAAAACGATTGGGTCTTGTTAAAGTTTCCCAAGGCTCGATTAAGGCACACGACGGGCAAGAATCCTACGGGCCACCAAAAGTACTATGCTAAACTAGCAAAAAGGTACTATGGTCCCTTCCAGATTCTTAGGCCAATCAATGAGATGGCCTATCAACTTAAGTTGCCCAATCATTGGCTCATACACAATGCTTTTCATGTGAGCCTCTTAAAGCCTTACAAAGGAGAGCCACCTCAAGAACCAACTATTGAAGACCCACCGGAGATCGAGGACCACGAGGAGGTGCTGCAGCCCGAGTCCATTCTCCGACATGAAGACAAGGTATTAAGAGGCGGTAAGACTATCCGACAATATCTTATTAAGTTTAAGAATTATCCTTTTGAAGATGCTAGATGGATGCAAGGCATACAATTAAAGGATAACCTAAACCTTGTCAATGCTTACAATGCTTCCCAAGAGTAAGCAAATGTACAAAATGTTAAAAATGAACAAAAAATTTTGTCTTATAAGACTCTCTTTTTCTTTATTTGTGCACAAAAATGAAGTAGTATGCATGCTTAGATCAAGTTTGCGGAGACGACGTCTCCCAAACACCAAGTAGAGCTTGTCACTCTACTATGGAAGACTGATAGGACTAATGTGCAGACATGCTTGCGGCAGCCTCAGGCTCTCAAGCGCCAAATGGACTAGTCATCCATTATGGAATGATGTCGTAGGGTAACATAGGGATCCTCTACCCGCTAAGAAAAGGACTCATGCATATGCTTTATCTTCTCTACACCATAGTCGAGGACGACTATGATTTCAAGAGAGAGGTAATGTCATAATAATCAATATCTAATTCTCCTAAATGATTTTCTCATATTAAACTGATCATTTAATGTGGGGAAGTGCCAAGGAGAAAAAGCTAGAATATTGGTTAAGCTAGCAGACCAGGCCACAGTAGGGATCCAAAGGAGGGAAAATAGGGATCCAAAGGGGGGGCCATCTGCAAAAGAGCCATGTGAAACAATGGGCCAAAAAGACCCTAAGGTTCAGCCCATTAAGACTTCCAAAATGCTAAGGTTCCAAAATTCAAAGGTTGTGTCCAAAGGTCAACCCTAGGGAAAATTGGATGCTTAGTGTGTGCCCTAAAAGTCTTTGCACATCCCTACATGGGAGGGGGCGAGCCCCAAAGGTAGGAGATGAGAGAGAAAGCCACACACACACACACAGGCTCCCTTTACACAAAGGGAATGAGGGACACATGTCAGCTCCCTAGGCCAGATGCCCACAAGGTGTGCCCAATTCCTATTGGAAGACCCTTGAAGTGGACCAATGAGAATTAAGCTAGAGTAAATCTAGTTTAATTAATTTAAAAACATTTAATAAAAGAAACCAATGAGAATTAAGTCTCCTAGAAGACTATTGGGCAGTCTCCCAAGGGGTCCAATGAGCATTCAGGAGCCCCATGGCTTGCCTGATTCCTATTGGCCAGGAGGCAAAGGGGTCCAATGAGAGTTTAGTTTAATTATTTAATTACCTGAAGCTCTCACAAAAGGGGAAAGGGGGACACATGTCAGAAGGCTATCACTTATGCTGCTTAATTCCTATTGGCTTGACCTGGGGAGGTCCAATGTGGCAAAAGCCAGACCTATTTAGTAGCTAGGGCTCGCCCAAGAGAGAGGGGGGGCTGATTTTTGCTTGGCATTGACACACACACACTCACACTTGACCATGTGTGAAGGAAGAATACTCTATCTCCTCCCAAGCTTTAATGGAGAGCTCATCACCTACTCCAAGCTTGTGAGATAGAAGCCTACATCAACACTCTCTTGGCATGTGGATGCAAATCCAACCAAGAGCCAAGCTTCAATGCATGCTCATCTTCTCTACCAAGCTAATTACTAAGCTAAGCTATGCTAATATGAGTGATTATGTGAGGAGATGTACATCTTTCTCGTAAGATACTTCTTTTTCCTCTCAATCTACTCTCATACCCTGCTAGCTCTCACCATCTTCGAAGGTGTGTGAGGTCTTGGGTCTGAGAACGGGGATAATTCAAGTTGTGTTTGATTAAGTGTTTTGCTTGGTGTATGAAGCTTCCATCTTCATTGCACTAGCTAGTCTTGAAGGAACACAAAGAATTGTATTGTACAATGTCTCTCTTGATGGGAGAAACCATAATACAAAGCCTTTTGGAGGGGGGACCGGCTCCATGCAAATCCGGTCCTCAATTGTTGTCAATAGCTTAATATCTCTCTCTTTTGAAAGTATTGTCGATGCTATCTAACTAGGTGTTATGCTTTTTGTTGCTCTCTCCACCCAAGCACTCTTGTAATTCTCATTAGGAATCTATTCTAATGAAATGCCCACTATGTTCATGCTAATTTCCGCTACACATAAGATTTTAGGCCATTAAATGTTACAGGTGTGTTGAAAGGTCAACCTTTCAACAACGCTTCCATAAAGATTCCATAAAGATTCCTCAAAGATTCTCTAAAGATTCCAAATAAAGATGTTGATGAAGTGATGAAGACGAAGATGGATGCTGTAATGTGAAGATACAAGCTCATGGACATCATCGAATATCCCGTTATTATTATTTTGAGCCATTACGGCCACTTTTGTAATGTTTACGGGAACTTCATATTTTAAGTCGACAATTGTATTTTGGCCAGAGATTTTTGTGGGATGAGCAAAGCCAGCTCACACTGTTGTAATTAAGCTCTATAGAAGCCTAGGGACAAATCAGGTCATTTTGGTCGGACATTAGGTTTTCTAAGGCTTAGTATATAAGCCAAAACCTAAAGCTTTGTAAGGGGACTTCTAATAAATCTGATCTGCTGTGTCGTTGGGAGACTGGGAGAGAGTGAGAGAGAGTGTGTGTGTGTGTGTTATAGGAGCTACGGTGGTCGGAATCGCAAACGGAGAGCAGTAGTGTGTTGCCCACGAGGAGAGCTACGCGTTGATGCTTACATCACGCGCGTTCGTCTGTGTTTTGGCATATCCACCCGCAAGCTACTTTTGGAGTTTCGGTGAGTAACTGTTGTCCGTTTTTGCATTTCAGTATATCCACGCGATCATAGCGAGTAGAGCTACACATTAGGCACTTTAGTTTTCGGAAACGTCGACCTGCAAAAACCGGCCAGACATCCTACGCGTTTTCTGCACGAAGGGTATTGGGTAGGTTTTTTTGGTCATGGACCTTAGGGAGAGTGGCCTATTGGTGTTGATAGGATATCCCTGAAGTTTCGTAACGTTTCAAGAACGTCTAATGGGCTTTTGGCTTGCAGTAGCATCATAGGAGACTCTCACATTCACAGAACCAATGGCATGTAGATTTGATATCTCTGTAGGAAGTAGTCATTAGTCGGTCGAGTAGAGGTTGACACCCTTTGCTTGCTTCCACGCGCCTGCGGGTCGAGCTTCGTCCTCAGTTGACATTATATGTTAGGTGAGTTCTCGCTATGCTGACATCCGTTGCGGCGTATCCGTCCAACATTGGCAACGCCTGCCGAGGACGAGGGCCCTAAGTAGGTGATCGAGACTAGTCCTTGAGGATAGAGGTCCCTCTAGCTTGCTAGAGTACTATTTTACATTTAGATAGGATCAGAGGGTGGTGGACTCTCTAGGTCTTAGGAGGAGTCTATTTTTTTTCAAAGTTGAAGTAAATGTTTGCCGTAGGCATACATTTAGTTCAAGTTCTGCTCTAAGATCTGTAGTGTCTCTCTCAAAGCTATGTTTTGATATAAAAACTTTTCCAATCCGATACCGTTTGTGAAAGTTATGGCAACTGAGGATGAAGCTCGACCCGCAGGCGTGTGGAAGCAAGCAAAGGGTGTCAACCTCTACTCGACCGCCTAATGACTACTTCCTACAGAGATATCAAATCTACATGCCATCGGTTCTGTGAATGTGAGAGTCTCCTATGATGCTACCGCAAGCCAAAAGCCCATTAGACGTTCTTGAAACGTTACGAAACTTCAGGGATATCCTATCAACACCAATAGGCCACTCTCCCTAAGGTCCGTGACCAAAAAAACCTACCCAATACCCTCCGTGCAGAAAACGCGTAGGATGTCTGGCCGGTTTTTGCAGGTCGACGTTTCCGAAAACTAAAGTGCCTAATGTGTAGCTCTACTCGCTCTGATCGCGTGGATATGCTGAAATGCAAAAACGGACAACAGTTACTCACCGAAACTCCAAAAGTAGCTCGCGGGTGGATATGCCAAAACACAGACGAACGCGCGTGATGTAAGCATCAACGCGGAGCTCTCCTCGTGGGCAACACACTACTGCTCTCCGTTTGCGATTCCGACCACCGTAGCTCCTGTAGCACACACACACACTCTCTCACTCTCTCGCAGTCTCCCAACGACACAGTAGATCAGATTTATTAGAAGTCCCTTTACAAAGCTTTAGGTTTTGGCTTATATACTAAGCCTTAGAAAACCTAATGTTTGACCAAAATGACATGATTTGTCCCTAGGCTTCTATAGAGCGTAATTACAACACTATGAGCTGGCTTTGCTCATCCCACAAGCATCTCTGGCCAAAATACAATTGTCCACTTAAAATATGAAGTTCTCGTAAACATTACAAAAGTGGCCGTAATGGCTCAAAATAATAATAACGGGATATTCGATGATGTCCATGAGTTTGTATCTTCACATTACAGCATCCATCTTCGTCTTCATCACTTCATCAGCATCTTTATTTGGAATCTTTAGAGAATCTTTGAGAAATCTTTATGGAATCTTTGTGGAAGCGTTGTTGAAAGGTTGACCTTTCAACAAGGTGCCGCGACGTATGTGAGCAGAGAGAGACTGAGAGCAAGATAGAGCAAAAGAGCCCGTGTAGGTGCACCTCCTAGAGTGGACTGCTACGCCAGCACGGCGAGAGAGAGAAGAGAGGAGAGGAGAGAAGAATACACAGACACTGGGTGCAATCTCCCCCCGTGCAAGAGTGAGCATTTCCCTCTTGCACGTATTTATTTATAGATTTCTTGAAAGCCCAAAAATGAGTACAAACTGGCCGCTCGGACATAATTGGCCAAAGCTCATAAAGAGAACTTGAATAATCAAATATACATAATATGTAATATCCTTTCGCATAATCCATTATTATCTGCTGATGCTTTTGCCGCTTCAGCTGTAATAGATAATAAGTTATCAATTCTATAACAAGCCATTGGGCTGCTGAATGCTCATTGGACCCCTTGGGAGACTGGCCAATAGTCTTTTAGAGAGCTTATTTCTTACTGGTTCTTTTATTAAGTGTTTTTAAATGAATTAAACTAAATTTACTCTAGCCTAATTCTCATTGGTCCACCTCTATAGCCATCCAATAGGATTTGAATGCACCTTGTGGGCAATTGGGCGAGGGAGCTAACATGTGTCCACTATGCCCTTTGTGTAAAGGGGCTTGCATGAGTGTGTGTGTGTGTGTGTGTGTGTGTTTCTCTCTCATCCCCTACTAAAAGGGCTTGCCCCCTTCTCTTTAGAAGCTTGCAAAGACTTTTTGTACACTATCAAGCATCCAATTTTCCTAAGCATTGACCATTGGACTTAACCTTTGAATTTTGGAACCTTAGCATTTTGGAAGTCTTAATGGGCTGAACCTTAGGTCTTTGAAGCCCATTGCTTGCACATTGCTCTTCTGCAGATGGCCCCCCTTTGGATCCCTAGTGTGACTAGCTTGCTAGCCTTACCAATAATCTAGCTTTTTCTCCCCTGGTACTTCCCTATCTTAATCAGTTTAACATGAGAAAATCATTTAGGAGAAGTAGATATTAGTTATTATGACAATTGGTACCGATTCCCATAGATAAGGATCAATTTTAAACAAGATTGGCAACACCTACTACAAGGAACAATAATAAATGGTAGATATGTTATGCAGAGCAAGATATGAAGACAAAGAGAACATGATTGTCCAGGGATATCTTATGCTTTGTAAATTTCTTGTTTTTCTTCTTCTAAAATTTGGATGTGCTATGCAATCCCATTAGCATGTGGAGCTTCATTAAAAATACAGGACAAAGAAGTAAGTAATGAATATCCCCAAACAATTTCAATTGGTCCTTGGTTTGTGGATAAGTAAGCTGTGTTATTGGATGCAAATTGAAGCAAATGGTTGTAGGTATCCCATGTACCCGATCTCTCATGATTAGAAGTCCTTAAAAGATCTAGAATTGTGCTACTTGTAGCTTCTGCTTGCCCATTGGATTCAAGAGGAAATGAAAATACGAAATCAATTTGAGTGCCCAGATCACTAAAAAGTGTAACCCAAAAATCATTACTTAGCCCACACATAGATAAGCAATATGCATGATCTTGATTTTCACAAATTTTAAGAATTTATTGGCGTTTTTTGAAAATGCAAAAAGATGGAATGGAAATGGGAAAATTCTGAACATCAGCTACGATAGCCCTCCCTTCATTTGTTGAATGGCATTCTCTCTTTGGAGCTGAAGGCCCAAAATTGAGTCCAAACTTTCTCTAATAATGGGATGTAAGGGCGTTTTTTTGAAAATGCAAAAAGATGGAATGGAAGTGGAGAAATTCTGAATATGAGCTACAGTAGCCCCATCGTCATATCGGTTGAATGTCATTCTCTCTGTAGAACTGAAAGGCCAAAATTGAGTCCAAACTTTCTCTAATGACGAGATGTGAACATATTGCCAAGCTGGTTTGATCACGTGGTCGAAAGGAATGTGCCAAAGTTCAGCTATCCTCGTGGAAAAGTTCGAGTTTGTAGCTGTTCATCTCCGCCTTTTGGGTTGTCTTAATCCAACCTTAGTAAGCTCAAAGGGGGGAAAGTTATTCTCGCAAACCAAGAGCAGGTATGTAGTGCGGTTTATTGTTCCCTACTTGCGTCCGACCCTTGTTTAAACACTAAGACTTGTGTCACACAAGAGTGTAGGCCATGCCCCTGTTTGGGAACCCCATTGTTACACGATGCAGACATGCAAACAGATATGTAAATTTTCAGCTTGTTTGCTACCAAATGGGGCTTGTCGTCTGATCAAGCATCAACAATTCATGCGGGATGGACATTGTAGGCATCGAATGGGCTTTGCCAACTCAAAGATTATACCTCCATGAGGATGTGTGTGACATAGGCCTAGCTTATCCAAGGGTCATGTGGGGAGAGAAAAGAGATAGGTAACTAAGCATAACTTGCTAGTGAAATGCGAGATTGTTGCTATAAAGGGCCACCTCCCGACGCGGCATTGCGACTACGCACTCTTTCTCGCTCTAATAAGTTCCCAACCTCCCAGGCACCCACTCTCTCTCTCTGTCTCCTCTCACAACACGCACCCACGCGACACACAGCAAACGTTGCTCGTTTAAGTTCCTCATTTTCCTACACGCGTTCTCTAACTACTCACCTCCCTTCCACCTTCTTATCTGGTATATACGCACAAGCGAAAATGCGCATCTCGTCGCAATCCACCGGCCATGCACATGCACTCCTAGAGATAGCGAGCGCTTGTTGTAGTGGGAGCTAATGCGACGGTGGCTGCAGAAAACACACACACACACACACACACACACACACACACACACACACACACAGAGAGAGAGAGCAGTTAATGCAGAGACCTTGGACTTGGTCTCTCATCAACAGCACGCGGAAATCATAATGCTTGGTCGCATGATTTTGAAGAGGAAGAAGTGTAATTAAGGTGTGTGAATGCAGACGTGAAAGCCCTAATCTACGCCTTCTTTAGAGTGCTCCTTTGAGCATTTTGATGTTTAAACTATCTGTGTCTGTTTCTGTGCTAGGATCTGGGTCGTCCTCTTGGGCATTTGGGCGCTCTTCTTCTATGCATGTGGGTCAATTAGTCCTGCGCAGTTTGGCAAATCTAAACTACAGGAAATCTTGCAGTGTTTGTGGACATTTTCTCTTCATCTAGCTGCTGCATCCTATGAAATTCGGCCCTTTTCTAAGCACGGCGATGATGCTCAAGCTCTGCCATATGGTTGATCGAGCTTCTGGCTTTGCATTCCACAGAGGAGGCTCACGGTATGGAGCTACTAGGCAGTGTTAAGTGGACCTTCATCAGAGCAAGCGAGCATTTGCATCATCTTTTCAACGCAGTTCAGCTATTTCTACAAGTTCCTTTCATACAGTTTTTGAGGTGTAGGGATATTCAAACCGTTGATTGCCAACAATTGGAAGAGTCCTGCGGATTTGGATCTCTTTGAGGCAGTTGAATATTGATGCCAAAACTCTCTTAGGCTTGTAGAGGGAGTTCTTAACCACTTGGATTATCGTTTTAAGCAGATGGGTCATTTTCATGAGCAGTTGCTAGCCTCATCCTAAGCTTTGCCTTTTTATGTTTTGAGTTCAACTGCTCTTTAACTTGACAGACTCCAAATTGGCTTCAACTTCGAGCTTATCCCCACCGGTTTTCTTTGACATAAGTTTTTGAATCGGTGGCGATAGAAAGATTGTAAACACCTTGATAGAGTTTGAAGATTTCCAGAGATATTCTGCTTCCTTGAAAGTGAAGTTCTTTGCTCTTCTTTTGGTTTGAAGATGGAAGCTACACTGCCGTGCAATAATTAGCCATCAGTATCAAATGGTGTCCCCTCATTAGGGAGAGACAGTGCGCTCGCGAGAGAAAGTGAGCTCACATTCACACATACACACATATACAGGTCAAGGTTTCGCTTTCAAGTAAGAAAAGGTTTCGCTTTCATGTAAGAAAAGATTTCCTGCAAAAGAGGTTTTGATTAACTAAGGAGGAGGATGATAGATAAATGTAAGCAAATGTCTTGCTCTATGAGGCAGCTGACAAGAGGGCAGAGGGAGAATGAGTACAAGCATAGGGAAGCAATTTCCACAGACACCATGATGTGCAAACATGTGCTCATACCCACTTGCATAATAAATGGCTCAAGGCCAGGTGGGTCAAACTTGGATTGCATTTTGGAATACACCACCCCATCAGTGATATGCCAGTACCAACCCAAGGTAATGCATTATGATGATGAAGTAGGGGCAACAGCATAAACACTTGTTGTTTTTGTGGCACCTCATGTAGTTAGTTGTTATCATGAAGCCTTTATAGATTACATCACAGTCCTTCTTATAGCCGATTATGGTTTGCCTATTGCTCACACTTCCCACATCTTCGGCTTTATCCATATACATACAGGTTTTTCCTCATGAAAATGTCAGTCTAAGGTTATTCACAGTATAAGCTTGCAATTTGAGCACTAGGTAATACCCTTGTCAGGGGTGCATTTGAAGGCATCATCACGGTTTGGCTGGTGTCGTTTACACTGTACCGTGTTTTAAGCAGAGCTAATCCTCCGAAGGAAGTCATGATCACTGTCTGGCTTGTCTCGTTTACATTGTAGCGTGTTTTCAGCATAGCTAAGCCTCCTAAGGAATTACAGGAGCAACACACACACATGCACTCACACACGCACACACACACACACGCACACACACACACACACACACACACACTCAAAGAGAGAATATCAGGGATCATCATCTTAAGGTTATTGTAAATAATTTGAATGTGTTATATGAAAATAATATTTGAGGTCGAGGATCTGATTCTGCGATATTTCCACGGGAGCACATAGTTAGCTCCAGCTGCCCCAAATAGCACGGGTATAGATAAGGTACCCCCCTCATTTGACCACCAGGAAACATTGCACTGAATCCCACTAAATGAAATGATCGATGGTTCTAAATCAAAGATTATCCTCCAACTTGATGTCCTTATAGTTTTGTTTTTGACAAATATGCCTACTGTTTGATTGCTTTGTTTCGTTCTGTTTTTCCTCAGCAGAGTGGGATTTCAGAGACTGTAGGAGAGCAGTGGAAATCGCATGGAGAGAGCATTCCTTTTTTCAGCTTGGGCGATCTGTGGCATTCGTTTGATGAATGGAGTGCATATGGGGCAGGGGTGCCTTTGAAATTACCGGGCGGGGAGACTATAGTGCAGTACTATGTGCCCTATCTTTCTGCTCTTCAAATCTACATGCCATTGGGCTCTGGTGTCTTTGCTACTAACAAAAGGTACGAGCTATTTGCAGTCCAAGAACTCATTACGGGCTGCGGCATGACATTCTGTCCACATGATTTTACTATCTGGCTTGATTTATGTAGAACTGGATTTGAAATGGCTTGGTGTGCATGCGGTTGGCAATGTGTGTGTATAGGATGCGTCTGAATTTCCACTTCACTTGGTATCTGTTAAAAGATGTATTGTTAGAGCACCAGAATGCTCTAGGAGGTTCTTAGGGAATGAAAGTTTGATGAAGGCAAAAGTTTAGAAGGGCCCCTTGCATGGACTCGATTAGGGATCATACATTTTTGCTTAAGATACTGCCTGCCTTTTTGGGTTTCTGAGGGGTTCTCAACTTGGGTTTCTGAGGGGGTTCTCAACTTCTCAGGGTGTTGGGATATTCTTTGATCCCATGCAAGATCTGGTTGAAGAAGGTACCATCTTTTTGAGGCACATGTGTTTATAAAAAGGAGTGGGCTCCTTTTTATTTTCCATGTCCTTTTGAGTGAAGTC